>NC_053041.3:111325150-111625358 GCF_002575655.3 Aegilops tauschii subsp. strangulata
CAGTCCTCAAGATATGCAAGAGGCAAAGAAATCTATGAAAGAGAAAGGTATTAAAGCTGAAGATGTTAAGAATTTACCTCCTATTAAAGAAATACATGGTCTTAATCTACCGCCTATTGAAGAAACATATGATCTTAATCCATAACCTATTGAAGAACCTCATGGTCTTGATAACCCGACACAGGTAGTAAAGGTAAATTCTCTCTATAGATATGATTGAAGGAAATATGCCCTAGAGGCAATAATAAAGTACTATATATTTCCTTATATCATGATAAATGTTTATTATTCATGCTAGAATTGTATTAACCGGAAACATAATACATGTGTGAATACATAGACAAACAGAGTGTCACTAGTATGCCTCTACTTGACTAGCTCATTAATCAAAGATGGTTATGTTTCCTAGCCATAGACATGAGTTGTCATTTGATTAACGGGATCACCTCATTAGGAGAATGACGTGATTGACTTGACCCATTCCGTTAGCTTAGCACCCGATCGTTTAGTATGTTGCTATTGCTTTCTTCATGACTTATACATGTTCCTATGACTATGAGATTATGCAACTCCCGTTTACCGGAGGAACACTTTGTGTGCTACCAAACGTCACAACGTAACTGGGTGAATATAAAGGTGCTCTACAGGTGTCTCCAAAGGTACTTGTTGGGTTGGTGTATTTCGAGATTAGGATTTGTCACTCCGATTGTCGAAGAGGTATCTCTGGGCCCACTCGGTAATGCACATCACTATAAGCCTTGAAGCATTGTGACTAATGAGTTAGTTGCGGGATGATGTATTACGGAACGAGTAAAGAGACTTGCCGGTAACGAGATTGAACTAGGTATCGAGATACCGACGATCGAATCTCGGGCAAGTAACATACCGATGACAAAGGGAACAACGTATGTTGTTATGCGGTCTGACCGATAAAGATCTTCGTAGAATATGTGGGAGCCAATATGGGCATCAAGGTCCCGCTATTGGTTATTGACCGGAGAAGTGTCTCGGTCATGTCTGCATTGTTCTCGAACCCGAAGGGTCCGCATGCTTAACGTTACGATGACAGTTTTATTGAGTTTTGATGTACCGAAGGAGTTCAGAGTCCCGGATGAGATCAGGGATATGACGAGGAGTCTCGAAATGGTCGAGACGTAAAAATTGATATATTGGACGAGTATATTCGGACTTCGGAAAGGTTCCGAGTGATTCGGGTATTTTTCGGAGTACCGGAGAGTTACGGGAATTCGTATTGGGCCTTAATGGGCCATACGGGAAAGGAGAGAAAGGCCTCAAAAGGTGGCCGCACCCCTCCCCATGGTCTGGTCCGAATTGGACTACGGAAGGGGGGCGCACCCTTCCTTCTTTCTCCTTCCCCCTTCCCTTCTCCTACTCCCACAAGGAAAGGAGGAGTCCTACTCCCGGTGGGAGTAGGACTCCCCCCTATGGCGCGCCTCTCCCCTTGGCCGGCTGCCTTCCCCTTGCTCCTTTATATAAGGGGGCAGGGCGGCACCCCAGAGACACAAAAATTGATCCTTGAGATCTCTTAGCCGTGTGCGGTGCCCCCCTCCACCATATTACACCTTGATAATACCGTTGCGGAGCTTAGGCGAAGCCCTGCGTCGGTGGAACATCATCATCATCACCACGCCGTCATGCTGACGAAACTCTCCCTCAACACTCGGCTGGATCGGAGTTCGAGGGACGTCATCGAGCTGAACGTGTGTAGAACTCAGATGTGCCGTGCGTTCGGTACTTGATCGGTCGGATCGTGAAGACGTACGACTACATCAACCGCGTTGTGATAACGCTTCCGCTGTCGGTCTACGAGGGTACGTGGACAACACTCTCCCCTCTCGTTGCTATGCATCACCATGATCTTGCGTGTGCGTAGGAAATTTTTTGAAATTACTACGTTACCCAACAGTGGCATCCGAGCCTGGTTTTATGCGTTGATGCTATGCACGAGTAGAACACAAGTGAGTTGTGGGCGATATAAGTCATACTGCTTACCAGCATGTCATACTTTGGTTCAGCGGTATTGTGATGAAGCGGCCCGGACCGACATTACACGTACGCTTACGCGAGACTGGTTTCACCGTTGCGAGCACTCGTTGCTTAAAGGTGACCGGCGGGTGTCTGTCTCTCTCACTTTAGTTGAACCGAGTGTGGCTACGCCCGGTCCTTGCGAAGGTTAAAACAGCACCAACTTGACAAACTATCGTTGTGGTTTTGATGCGTAGGTAAGAACGGTTCTTGCTAAACCCGTAGCAGCCACGTAAAACATGCAAGAACAAAGTAGAGGATGTCTAACTTGTTTTTGCAGGGCATGTTGTGATGTGATATGGTCAAGACATGATGTGATATAATTTGTTGTATGAGATGATCATGTTTTGTAACCGAGTTATCGGCAACTGGCAGGAGCCATATGGTTGTCGCTTTATTGTATGAGATGCAATCGCCATGTAATAGTTTTACTTTATCACTAAGCGGTAGCGATAGTCGTAAAAGCAATAAGTTGGCGAGACGACAACGATACTACGATGGAGATCAAGGTGTCGCACCGGTGACGATGGTGATCATGACGGTGCTTCGGAGATGGAGATCACGAGCACGGTGCTTCGGAGATGGAGATCACAAGCACAAGATGATGATGGCCATATCATATCACTTATATTGATTGCATGTGATGTTAATCCTTTATGCATCTTATCTTGCTTTGATTGACGGTAGCATTATAAGATGATCTCTCACTAAAATTTCAAGACAAAAGTGTTCTCCCTGAGTATGCACCGTTGCGAAAGTTCTTCGTGCTGAGACACCACGTGTTAATCGGGTGTGATAGGCTCTACGTTCAAATACAACGGGTGCAAAACAGTTGCACACGCGGAATACTCAAGTTAAACTTGACGAGCCTAGCATATATACAGATATGGCCTCGGAACACAGAGACCGAAAGGTCGAGCGTGAATCATATAGTAGATATGATCAACATAGTGATGTTCACCATTGAGACTACTCCATCTCACGTGTTAATCGGACATGGTTTAGTTGCTTTGGATCACGTAATCACTTAGATGATTAGAGGGATGTCTATCTAAGTGGGAGTTCTTAAGTAATATGATTAATTGAACTTAAATTTATCATGAACTTAGTCTTGATAGTATTTTGCAAATTATGTTGTAGATCAATAGCTCGCGTTGTTGCTTCCCTATGTTTATTTTGATATGTTCCTAGAGAAAATTATGTTGAATGATGTTAGTAGCAAAGATGCGGATTGGATCCGTGATCTGAGGATTATCCTCATTGCTGCACAGAAGAATCATGTCCTTAATGCACCGCTTGGTGACAGACCTATTGCAGGAGCAGATGCAGACATTATGAACGTTTGGCTAGCTCAATATGATGACTACTTGATAGTTTAGTGCACCATGCTTAACGGCTTAGAATCGGGACTTCAAAGACGTTTTGAACGTCATGGACCATATGAGATGTTCCAGGAGTTGAAGTTAATATTTCAAGCAAATACCCGAGTTGAGAGATATGAAGTCTCCAACAAGTTCTATAGCTAAAAGATGGAGGAGAATCGCTCAACTAGTGAGCATGTGCTCAGATTGTCCGGGTACTACAATCGCTTGAATCAAGTGGGAGTTTATCTTCCAGATAAAATAGTGATTGACAGAATTCTCTAGTCACCATCACCAAGTTAGTAGAACTTCGTGATGAACTATAGTATGCAAGGGATGACGAAAGTAATTCCCGAGCTCTTCGTGATGCTGAAATCGACGAAGGTAGAAATCAAGAAAAACATCAAGTGTTGATGGTTGACGAGACCACTTCAAGTGTTGATGGTTGACGAGACCACTAGTTTCAAGAAAAGGGCAAAGGGAAGAAGGGGAACTTCAAAAAGAACGGCAAGCAAGTTGCTACTCAAGTGAAGAAACCCAAGTCTGTACCTAAGCCTGAGACTAAGTGCTTCTACTGCAAAGGGACTGGTCAACTGGAAGCGGAACTACCCCAACTATTTGGTGGATAAGAAGGATGGCAAAGTGAACAAAGGTATATTGGATATACATGTTATTGATGTGTGCTTACTAGTGTTTATAGCAACCCCTCAGTATTTGATACTGGTTCAGTTGCTAAGGAGTAGTAACTCGAAAACGGGAGTTGCAGAATAAACAGAGACTAGTAAAAGGCGAGGTGACGATGTGTGTTGGAAGTAGTTCCAAGATTGATATGATCATCATCGCACACTCCCTATACTTTCGGTATTAGTGTTGAAACTAAATAAGTGTTATTTGGTGTTTGCGTTGAGCATGAATATGATTTGATCATGTTTATTGTAATACGGTTATTCATTTAAGTTAGAGAACAATTGTTGTTCTGTTTACATGAATAAAAACCTTCTATGGTCATACACACCAACGAAAATGGTTTGTTGGATCTCGATCGTAGTGATACACATAATCATAATATTGAAGCCAAAAGATGCAAAGTTAATAATAATAGTGCAACTTATTTGTGGCACTGCCATTTAGGTCATATTGGTGTAAAGCGCATGAAGAAACTCCATACTGATGGGATTTTGGAATCACTTGATTATGAGTCACTTGATGCTTGCGAACCGTGCCTCATGGGCAAGATGACTGAAACGCCGTTCTCCGGAACTATGGAGAGCGCAACAGATTTGTTGGAAATCATACATACAGATGTATGTGGTCCGACGAATATTGAGGCTCGTAGCAGGTATCATTATTTTCTGACCTTCACAGATGATTTGAGCAGATATGGGTATATCTACTTGATGAAACATAAGTCTGAAACATTTGAAAAGTTCAAAGAATTTCAGAGTGAAGTGGAAAATCATCGTGACAAGAAAATAAAGTTTCTATGATCTGATCGTAGAGAAGAGTATTTGAGTTACGAGTTTGGCCTTCAGTTAAAACAATGTGAAATAGTTTCACTACTCACGCCACCTGGAACACTACGGTGTAATGGTGTGTCCGAACGTCGTAATCGTACTTTATTAGATATGGTGCGATATATGATGTATCTTACCAATCTACCACTATCGTTTTGGGGTTATGCATTAGAGACAGCTGCATTCACGTTAAATAGGGCACCATAAAAATCCGTTGAGACGACGCCTTATGAACTGAGGTTTAGCAAGAAACCAAAGTTGTCGTTTCTTAAAATTTGGGGTTACGATGCTTATGTGAAAAAGTTTCATCCTGATAAGCTCAAACCCAAATCGGAGAAATGTGTCTTCATAGGATACCCAAGGGAGACAGTTGGGTACACCTTCTATCACAGATCCGAAGGCAAGACATTCGTTGCTTAGCATGGATCCTTTCTAGAGAAGGAGTTTCTCTCGAAAGAAGTGAGTGGGAGGAAAGTAGAACTTGATGAGGTAACTGTACCTGCTCCCTTATTGGAAAGTAGTTCTTCACCGAAATCTGTTCATGTGACTCCTACACCAATTAGTGAGGAAGTTAATGATGATGATCATGTAACTTCAGATCAAGTTACTACCAAACCTCGTAGGTAAACCAGAGTAAGATCCGCACCAGAGTGGTACGGTAATCCTGTTATGGAGGTTATGTTACTAGACCATGACGAACCTACGAACTATGAGGAAGCGATGATGAGCCCAGATTCCGCGAAATGGCTTGAGGCCATGAAATCTGAGATGAGATCCATGTATGAGAACAAAGTGTGGACTTTGGTTGACTTGCCCGATGATCGGCAAGCAATTGAGAATAAATGGATCGTCAAGAGGAAGACGGACGCTGATAGTAGTGTTACTATCTACAAAGCTAGAATTGTCGCAAAAAGGTTTTTCGACAAGTTCAAGGTGTTGACTACGATGAGAGTTTCTCACTCGTATCTATTCTTAAGTCTGTCTGAATCATGTTAGCAATTGCCGCATTTTATGAAATATGGAAAATGGATAAACAAAACTACATTCCTTAATGGATTTATTAAAGAAGAGTTGTATATGATGCAACCAGAAGGTTTTGTCAATCCTAAAAGGTGCTAACAAAATATGCAAGCTCCAGCGATCCATTTATGGACTGGTGCAAGCATCTCGGAGTAGGAATATACGCTTTGATAAGTTGATCAAAGGATATAGTTTTATACAGACTTGCGGTGAAGCCTGTATTTACAATAAAGTGAGTGGGAGCACTACAGCATTTCTGATAAGTATATGTGAATGACATATTGTTGATCGGAAATAATGTAGAATTATTCTGCAAAGCATAAAGGAGTGTTTGAAAGGAGTTTTTCAAAGAAAGACCTCGGTGAAGCTGCTTACATATTGAGCATCAAGATCTATAGTGATAGATCAAGACGCTTGATAAGCTTTTTCAATGAGTACATACCTTAACAAGATTTTGAAGTAGTTCAAAATACAACAGTCAAAGAAAGAGTTCTTGCCTGTGTTACAAGGTATGAAATTGAGTAAGACTCAAAGCCCGACCACGGCAGAAGATAGAAAGAGAATGAAAGTCATTCCCTATGCCTTGGCCATAGGTTCTATAAAGTATGCCATGCTGTGTACCAGATCTATTGTATACCCTACACTGATTTTGGCAAGGGAGTACAATAGTGATCTAGGAGTAGATCACTGGACAGCGGTCAAAATTATCCTTAGTGGAATGAGGATATGTTTCTCGATTATGGAAGTGACAAAAGGTTCATCGTAAAGGGTTACATCGATGCAAGTTTTGACACTAATCTAGATGACTCTAAGTCTCAGTCTAGATACATATTGAAAGTGGGAGCAATTAGCTAAGAGTAGCTCCGTGCAGAGCATTGTAGACATAGAAATTTGCAAAATACTTACGGATCTGAATGTGACAGATCCGTTGACTAAAATTATCTCACAATCAAAACATGATCACACCTTAGTACTCTTTGGGTGTTAATCACATAGCAATGTGAACTAGATTATTGACTCTAGTAAACCCTTTGAGTGTTGGTCACATAGAGATGTGAACTATGGGTGTTAATCACATGGTGATGTGAATTATTGAAGTAAAATCACATGGCGATGTGAACTAGATTATTGACTCTAGTGCAAGTGGGAGACTGAAGGAAATATGCCCTAGAGGCAATAATAAAGTATTATATATTTCCTTATATCATGATAAATGTTTATTATTCATGCTAGAATTGTATTAACCGGAAACATAATACATGTGTGAATACATAGACAAACAGAGTGTCACTAGTATGCCTCTACTTGACTAGCTCGTTAATCAAAGATGGTTATGTTTCCTAGCCATAGACATGAGTTGTCATTTGATTAACGGGATCACCTCATTAGGAGAATGACGTGATTGACTTGACCCATTCCGTTAGCTTAGCACCCGATCGTTTAGTATGTTGCTATTGCTTTCTTCATGACTTATACATGTTCCTATGACTATGAGATTATGCAACTCCCGTTTACCGGAGGAACACTTTGTGTGCTACCAAACGTCACAACGTAACTGGGTGAATATAAAGGTGCTCTACAGGTGTCTCCAAAGGTACTTGTTGGGTTGGTGTATTTCGAGATTAGGATTTGTCACTCCGATTGTCGAAGAGGTATCTCTGGGCCCACTCGGTAATGCACATCACTATAAGCCTTGAAGCATTGTGACTAATGAGTTAGTTGCGGGATGATGTATTACGGAACGAGTAAAGAGACTTGCCGGTAACGAGATTGAACTAGGTATCGAGATACCGACGATCGAATCTCGGGCAAGTAACATACCGATGACAAAGGGAACAACGTATGTTGTTATGCGGTCTGACCGATAAAGATCTTCGTAGAATATGTGGGAGCCAATATGGGCATCCAAGTCCCACTATTGGTTATTGACCGGAGAAGTGTGTCGGTCATGTCTACATAGTTCTCGAACCGAAGGGTCCGCTCGCTTAACGTTACGGTGACAGTTTTATTGAGTATTGATGTACCGAAGGAGTTCGGAGTCCCGGATGAGATCAGGGATATAACGAGGAGTCTTTAAATGGTAGAGACGTAAAAATTGATATATTGGACGACTATATTCGGACTTCGGAAAGGTTCCGAGTGATTCGGGTATTTTTCGGAGTACCGGAGAGTTACGGGAATTCGTATTGGGCCTTAATGGGCCATACGGGAAAGGAGAGAAAGGCCTCAAAAGGTGGCCGCACCCCTCCCCATGGTCTGGTCCGAATTGGACTAGGGAAGGGGGGCGCACCCTTCCTTCTTTCTCCTTCCCCCTTCCCTTCTCCTACTCCTACAAGGACAGGAGGAGTCCTTCTCCCGGTGGGAGTAGGACTCCCCCCTATGGCGCGCCTCTCCCCTTGGCCGGCTGCCTTCCCCTTGCTCCTTTATATAAGGGGGCAGGGGGGCACCCCAGAGACACAACAATTGATCCTTCAGATCTCTTAGCCGTGTGCGGTGCCCCCCTCCACCATATTACACCTCTATAATACCGTTGCGGAGCTTAGGCGAAGCCCTGCGTCGGTGGAACATCATCATCGTCACCACGCCGTCGTGCTGACGAAACTCTCCCTCAAGACTCGGCTGGATCAGAGTTCGAGGGACGTCATCGAGCTGAACGTGTGTAGAACTCGGAGGTGCCGTGCGTTCGGTACTTGATCGGTCGGATCGTGAAGACGTACGACTACATCAACCGCGTTGTGATAACGCTTCCGCTGTCGGTCTACGAGGGTACGTGGACAACACTCTCCCCTCTCGTTGCTATGCATCACCATGATCTTGCGTGTGCGTAGGAATTTTTTTGAAATTACTACGTTACCCAACAATGATAAAGCTGAAATCCCTCCTACTAAAATTGCTAGCCAATGCTTGGATGAGTTCGATAACTTTATGTTTAAGTAAGAAGATTTCAATGCTTATTTTGGTAGACAATTAAAACAAAATGCTTATATGATTGAACACTTGGGTGAGTATATGGCTAGAGTTAAAGGTGAACTTAAGCTCATTACTCAACATGCTTCTATGGTTACCACTCAAGTAGAACAAGTACTTGAAGCTCAAAATGATTTGCTCAATGAAATGAATAGTAAGAAAAATGATTATGCTGTTAGAGTGGCTACTAGAACTGGTAGAATGACTCAGGACCTTTGTATCCTGAAGGCCACCCTAAGAGAATTGAGCAAGATTCTCAGGTGATGCACCTAGTCTTTCTAAAAAGAAGAAAACGAAAAATGATAGGACTTTGCATGCTTCTAGTGAACCTATTGTAGAATCACCTGAAAATCCAAATGATATCTCTATTTCTGATGCTGAAACACAATCTGGTAATGAACATGAACCTAGTGAAAATGTTAATGATGATGTTCATGATGATGCTCAACCTAGTAATTATAATGATGTAGAGATTGAACCTGCTGTTCATCTTGATAACCCACAATCAAGGAATCAACGTTATGATAAGAGAGACTTTGTTGCTAGGAAACATGGTAAAGAAAGAGAACCAGGGGTTCAGAAACCCATGCCTTTTCCTCTGAAACCATCCAAGAAAAAGGATGATGAGGATTTTGAGCGCTTTGCTGAAATGATTAGACCTATCTTTTTGCTTATGCGATTAACTAATATGCTCAAAATGAATCCATATGCTAAGTATATGAAAGATATTGTTACAAATAAAAGAAAGATACCGGAAGCTGAGATTTCCACCATGCTTGCTAATTATAGTTTTAAGGGTGGAATACCAAAGAAACTAGGAGATCCAGGAGTACCAACTATACCATGCTCCATTAAAAGAAACTATGTGAAAACTGATTTATGTGATCTTCGAGCCGGTGTTAGTGTTATGCCTCTCTCTTTATATCGTAGACTTGACTTGAATAAGTTGACACCTATTGAAATATCTTTGCAAATGGCTGATAAATCAACTGCTATACCTGTCGGTATTTGTGAGGATGTGCCTGTTGTGGTTGCAAACGTTACTATTTTAACGGACTTTGTTATTCTTGATATTCCCGAGGACGATAGTATGTCTATTATTCTTGGAAGACCTTTTCTGAATACTGCAGGGGCTGTTATTGATTGCAACAAAGGCAATGTCACTTTTCATGTTAATGGTAATGAGCATACGGTACACTTTCTAAGGAAACAACCTCAAGTCCACAGTATCAATTCTATTGGAAAAATTCCATCGATTATTTTTGGAGGTTTTGAATTTCCTCTTCCTACTGTCAAGAAGAAATATGATATTCTTATTATAGGGGATGTGCATATCCCCGTTGAGGTAACATAGTGTTATTCGAAATTTCTCCGGTTCCATGTTATTCGTAATGGGTTTGTTAACAAGACTTGATCAACCTTGTTAGTGGATTCTTTTTTATGAGCATGAGATGGATGAAACTAGAAGGCACAACCTTCTGTACCCTCTTTTTACTTTCTGTTATTTAGTTGAAAAAAAGTAAAAATAGTATTTTTCTGCCTGTTTTCTGATTTATCCGTGCAATATAAAAATACCCCAGAAATAAAAGTTCTCCAAATGCCCTGAAAATGGAATATGATTTTTTCCTGGAATATTTGAGAATATCTGGCACTGAGAACACAGCAGGAGGGGCAAGCACCTGGCCACGAGGGTGGAGGGCGCGCCCTACCCCCCTAGGCGCGCCCCTGCCTTGTGGGCCCATGGTGGCTCCCCTCCACTTATTCCTGCACCCACACACTTCTTCTTCCTCCCACAAACACCAATATCCAGCTCAAGCACGAGTTCTAGGTCATTTTGCTGCGATTTTCGATCTCCTTGCTCAAAGCACCTCTCACAAAACTGCTTGGGGAGATTGTTCCTTGGTATGTGAGTCCTCCATTGGTCGAATTAGTTTTTGTTCTAGTGCTCTATTCATTGCAAATTTGTGCTGCCTAGGTGACCATGTTCTTGAGCTTGCATGTCAAATTTATATGGTTCCAAGTAGTTCTAATGCATGATATAGGCTCTAGGTACTTGTAGTAGTAGTTGCTATCAATTTTATTGAGCTTAGTTCAATTTTGTTTGAAGTTACTAAAAATTTCAGAAATTTTCATAAAATAATGAAGAGATTTTTGAGGGGCTCATCGAGCCGAAGCTCGAAGGAAAAGCAAAGTGAAGAAGCACAGATGCCCAAATATAATTTCCCTCGCACCGCGGAGGTTTGGCCGTGTGAATGGCCTTCCGATGATTTCTTGAGAGAAGCCGGGATTTATGATGATTTCTAATCATTGGCTGAGAATGCTGGCCCCACCGACTTCCTCCGCGACCAACGTCATCAGTATCTCTTACTCACCAATACTTTTGTGCAAAACTTCTACTATTTTCCTAAGGAAACACCTCCTTCAGTAGAGTTTCATTTATATGATATTGTTAAGAAGATGCCACTAGATGAATTTTGCAAGGTTTCCAAAATACCCTTCGAGGGTATTTATGCTTCACGCCTTGCTACATATTATAATATACCTATTAGGCATTATGAAAAAGAAGAAAAATTGCTGCCCACTGCTTATTTAGATTATAAGAGTATGGTAGCGCATGATTTCATTGTTAAGAACAAGGAAGGGGAGCTTAAATACAAATTGTTCTTTGATAAGCATCACCCTGAGACTATTACCTTGCCTGCTCCTTCCTTGTTTAATTTATCTGAAGGCATGTATCTCGTTCTATGGGCGGCCATTTACGCCTACAGGAACCCTACACCAGCCCCTGAGCCGGAACCACAATTTGAGCCTCCACGACAGTCTGATTACTTTTGGGATCCGGAGATGACTGCCAGTCAGTGGCAGTCAGAGTCTCCTTCATCTCAGTACGACCCCGGCTACAACTACGGATATCCACCAGGCCATCCGTGGCAATAAACCAACTTAGGCCAAAAGCCTAAGCTTGGGGGAGTACGTATTTCCCACCGACATTACATTTATGTTTACACACACTCATTGCTAGATGTCGGTGCTCATACTTTTTCACTGTAATATCCATGCTAGTTTATTTTCCTTTTTCTTGCTTTCTTCTTGTGTGTTTGATAAACCTTAAGAAAAACCAAAAAAACAATCAGTTGTAGTTTTAGTTAGTTTACTTTTCTTGCTGTAGTAGTAATAATTAAATAGAAAACCCAAAAAGATTTCCTGTTCTTCTTTTTGCTTGTTGGGAGCTTTCCCGTGTAAATAGTTTTATTTCTTTTCTTTTCTTTGGGGGTCGAGAGGAGAAGACCATAATTAAATTGTTGAAGTGGCTCTTTTATGCACTATTGTTGATTTAACCAAGAGCCCATATTGCCTTGTCTTCTCCTGTTTATTGAATGCTCGCAGATTCCAGCTTAGTCCAATGCACGTGCACTCTTATTATTATTCACACCGTTCGGTCGTGCAAGTGAAAGGCAATTATGACGATATATGATGGACTGACTGAGATGAGAAAAGCTGGTATGAACTCGACCTCTCTTGTTTTTGTAAATATGATTAGTTCATCGTTCCTGATTCAGCCTATTATGAATAAACATGTTTGCAATGACAATTAGAGATCATAGTTGCTTGTGCCATGCTTGATTAGCTATGAGTTATAATGGTTTACCTTGCGTGCCAACATGCTATTAAAATGGTTGTGATGTGGTATAGTGGGGTGGTATCCTCCTTTGAACGATTTAAGTGACTCGACTTGGCACATGTTCACACATGTAGTTGAAAAAAAATCAACATAGCCTTCACGATATTTATGTTCACGGTGGATTATATCCTACTCATGCTTGCACTCAATGTTTATTAATTTTAATGCATGTTCATGACTGTTGTCGCTCTCTAGTTGGTCGCTTCCCAGTCTTTTGCTAGCCTTCACTTGTACTAAGCGGGAATACTGCTTGTGCATCCAATCCCTTAAACCCCAAAGTTATTCCATATGAGTCCAGTATACCTTCCTATATGCGGTATCTACCTGCCGTTCCAAGCAAATTTGTATGTGCCAAACTCTAAACCTTCAAATAAACATTCTGTTTTGTATGCTCGAATAGCTCATGTATCAACTAGGGCTGCCCTTATCTTCCATGCTAGGCGGGTTATTCTCAAGAGGAGTGGACTCCGCTCCTCATTCACGAGAAAATGGCTGGTCACCGGGATGCCCAGTCCCATGCTTTATGCAAACTAAATCAAAATAATTGCAAACAAAACTCCCCCTGGGACTGTTGCTAGTTGGAGGCACTCATTGTTTCGAGCAAGCCATGGATTGATGCTTGTTGGTGGAGGGGGAGTATAAACTTTACCATTCTGTTTGGGAACCACCTATAATTTGTGTAGCATGGAAGATATCGCCATCTCTTGGTTGTTATGTTGACAATGAAAGTATGCCACCCAAAATATTATTTATCTCTATTTCAAAACCGAGCTCTAGCACCTCTACAAATCCCTGCTTCCCTCTGCGAAGGGCCTATCTAGTTACTTTTATGTTGAGTCATCACCCTCTTATTAAAAAGCACCAGCTGGAGAGCGCAACTGTCATTTGCATCCATTACTATTAATTTATATTGGGTATGACTATGATTGGATCCCTTTTACCATGAATTACAATGTCTACTCAGTCCTTGATCTTTAAGGGTGCTCTGCATTTATGTTTTGCGGTCTCAGAAAGGGCTAGCGAGATACCATCCTGTTATATCACATCATGATTGTTTTGAGAAAGTGTTGTCATCCGAGATTTATTATTATGGCTCGCTAGTTGTTTATGCCATTGATATGAGTAAACATGAGACCTAAGAGTTAATGCAAATGTGGTTATTCATAATCTTTGCTGAAAACTTGAATGCTGGCTTTACATATTTAAAACAACAAGAGCAAACATAGTTTGTAAAAGTTTTTCTTTATCACCTTTAGTTTGTCAACTGAATTGCTTGAGGACAAGCAAAGGTTTAAGCTTGGGGGAGTTGATACGTCTCCGTCGTATCTACTTTTCCAAACACCTTTGACCTTGTTTTGGACTCTAACTTGCATGATTTGAATGTAACTAACCCGGACTGACGCTGTTTTCAGCAGACTTTCCATGGTGTTATTTATGAGCATAAACAAAAGTTCTTGGAATGACCTGAAACTCCACGGAACATGTATTTGGAAAATAAGAAAAACACTAGAAGAAAAATCCATGTCAGGGGGCCCACACCCCGTCCACGAGGGTGGGGGGCGCGCCTGCACCCCTAGGGCGCGCCCCCTACCTCATGGGCCCCCTGACGCTCCACCGACCTGAACTCCAACTCCATATATTCATTTTTGGGGAGAGAAAAATCAAAGAGAAGGATTCATTGCGTTTTACGACACGGAGCCGCCGCCAAGCCCTAAAACCTCTCGGGAGGGCTGATCTGGAGTCCGTTCGGGGCTCCGGAGAGGGGGATTCGTCGCCGTCGTCATCATCAACCATCCTCCATCACCAATTTCATGATGCTCACCGCCGTGCGTGAGTAATTCCATCGTAGGCTTGCTGGACGGTGATGGGTTTATTTTTTTGAGCTTTCATACATTTATAGCTCTAGTGCATCCGTTGCATGGCAATCCCTACTCCTTGCATTGACATCAATTGATGGGCATCTCCCTAGCCCGTTGATTAGCCGCGTCAATGTGAGACTTTCTCCTTTTTTGTCTTCTCCACACAACCATTATCAATATATTCTATTCCACCCATAGTGCTATATCCATGGATCACGCTCATGTATTGCGTGAAAGTTGAAACAAGTTTGAGATTACTAAACTATGAAACAATTGCTTGGCTTGTCATCGGGGTTGTGCAAGATGAGAGCAATCTTGTGTGACGAAAATGAAGCATGGCCAAACTATATGATTTTGTAGGGATGAGCTTTCTTTGGCTATGTTATTTTGAGAAGACATAATTGCTTGGTTAGTATGCTTGAAGTATTATTATTTTTATGTCAATATTAAACTTTTATCTTGAACCTTTCGGATCTGAACATTCATGCCACAATAAAGAAAATTACATTGAAGAATATGCTAAGTAGCATTCCACATCAAAAATTCTGTTTTTATCAATTACCTACTCGAGGACGAGCAGGAAATAAGCTTGGGGATGCTTGATACGTCTCCAACGTATCTATAATTTTTGATAGCTCCATGCTATTATATATTCTGTTTTGGATGTTTAATGGGCTTTATTATACACTTTTATATTATTTTTGGGACTAACCTATTAACCCAAGGCCCAGTGCAAATTGCTGTTTTTTTTGCCTATTTTAGTGTTTCGCAGAAAAGGAATATCAAACGGAGTCCAAACGGAATGAAACCTTCGGGAGCGTGATTTTTGGAACAAATGTGATCCAGAGGACTTGGAGTGGACGTCAAGCAATCAACGAGGAAGCCACGAGGCAGGGGGGCGCGCCAACCCCCTGGGCGCGCCCTCCAGCCTCGTGGGCCCCTCATGGCTCCACCGACCTACTTCTTCCTCCTATATATACCTACGTACCCCGAAACCATCAAGGAGCACCACGAAAACCTAATTCCACCGCCGCAACGTTCTGTACCCGTGAAATCCCATCTTGGGGACTTTTCCGGCGCTCCGCCGGAGGGGTAACCGATCACAGATGGCTTCTACGTCAACACCATAGCCTCTCCGATGATGCGTGAGTAGTTTACCACAGACCTTCGGGTCCATAGTTATTAGCTAGATGGCTTCTTCTCTCTCTTTGGATCTCAATACATAGTTCTCCTCGATCTTCTTGGAGATCTATTTGATGTAACTCTTTTTGCGGTGCGTTTGTCGAGATCCGATGAATTGTGGGTTTATGATCAAGATTATCTATGAACAATATTTGAATCTTCTCTGAATTCTTTTATGTATGATTGGTTATCTTTGAAAGTCTCTTCGAATTATCAGTTTGGTTTGGCCTACTAGATTGATCTTTCTTGCAATGGGAGAAGTGCTTAGCTTTGGGTTCAATCATGCGGTGCTCGATCCCGGTGACAGTAGGGGAAACGACACATATTGTGTTGTTGCCATCGAGGTTTATATCATATTGCTTGAGTTTATCCCTCGACATCATGTCATCTTACCTAATGTGTTACTCTGTTCTTATGAACTTAATACTCTAGATGCATGCTGGATAGCGGTCGATGTGTGGAGTAATAGTAGTAGATGCAGGCAGGAGTCGGTCTACTTGTCACGGACGTGATGCCTATATACATGATCATGCCTATATTCTCATAATTATGCACTTTTCTATCAATTGCTCGACAGTAATTTGTTCACCCACCGTAATACTTATGCTATCTGGAGAGAAGCCACTAGTGAAACCTATGGCCCCCGGGTCTATTCTCCATCATATTAATCTCCCGTCAATTAGCTATTTCTGTCGCCGTTTATTTTGCTTTCCTTACTTTTAGTCTCTATCATAAAAATACCAAAAATATTATCTTATCATCTCTTTCAGATCTCACTTTTGCAAGTGGCCATGAAGGGATTGACAACCCCTTTATCGCATTGGTACCAAGGTTCTTATTTGTTTGTGTAGGTACGAGGGACTTGCGTGTGGCCTCCTACTGGATTGATACCTTGGTTCTCAAAAACTGAGGGAAATACTTACGCTACTTTGCTGCATCACCCTTTCCCGTTCAAGGGAAAAACCAACGCATGCTCAAGAGGTAGCATGCCTATGTAATGATCATTGTCTCGATATCGTCATAATTATTTGAAGTTCTATCAATTGCCCAACAGTAATTTGTTTACCAACCGTTTGTTATTTTCTCGAGAGAAGCCACTAGTGAAACCTACAGCCCCCGGGTCTTCTTTCCCACATATTTGCTTGGGATCTACTTTTCGTTTGCATTTTTATTCAGATCTATTAAACCGAAAATACAAAATTACTTTCCTGCACTTTATTTTATTTGCGATCTATTATTTCAATCTATTACAACTTTCTCTCATCCACGCACCATTTCTGGCGCCGTACCCCGAAAGGGATTGACAACCCCTTTAACACGTCGGGTTGCGAGTGGCTGTTATTTGTGTGCAGGGGCTGTTTACGTTGTGTTGCTTGGTTCTCCTACTGGTTCGATAGCCTTGGTTTCATATCTAAGGGAAATACCTACCGCCGCTGTGCTGCATCATCCCTTCCTCTTTGGGGAAATACCGACGTAGCTTCAAGCAACATCAGTAAGCATTGGGATTTTGGGGGATTTCACCGAGTCGGGCGGGAGCTTGTGCAGGAACCTGCGAGGTGGCGCGGGAACGGGCTCCCCGACGATTCATTGGCGCCAGTTCGAGCCACCATTTGGCCAAAAGAACGCCCCCGCGCGCTGCGCAAGCTTGCGTTGTAAGCCGTCTGCGACAGCGGGGTGACAAGACGTGCGAGAGGAGGATGAAAGGACACATACACATACGGTTTATACAAAAAAAGTTTGCGATTTAATTAGCTACTATACCTCCGTCCTGGTTTATAAGTATGATTTAACTAATAAAATACGAATGCATGTCGCCAAAGATTATATCGTTGGATTCATATTTGAACATAGTTTCTAGTTATACAATTTTTGTAACATGCATTAACACTTTTTTTGTTAAATTTAATGTTATATACCATTAAGTGTTTGCCTGCAACACACACGGTTTATTCCATCACAAATAGCTCGGATGGATCAACTGTATGCCACATATCACACACGCAACTCTAACCTGATTCGTGCTTGATATCTCCGACATGGCTCGCACAGTTCGTCTTATTTGCCACGTATCACTGTGCCGGTCTCTGCTCGCATCTCTCGGCAAGCTAGCTCTGCTCGCCATTAGGCACCGCAGCACGATGTGCTCGCCGTTAGGCGCCGCGGCGCGCTCTGCTCGCGCCCGTCGGTGTTGAGGTGACCGCAGAGCGCCCTGCTTGCGTCCCTCCGCGTGCGCTCTGCCAGCAGTTGGGCATGCGCACGATCACGTCGGGGGCCCCATATGCATGCGGTTGCGCTGCATACGTTTCCATGCGATGCAGTTACGTCCGGCACGATGGAGTTACGCTCTACAAATTAGAACTGTCATCAGGGCCTGCCGATATTCTTGGTCGTCCGGCTTCCCCTTTAGTTCCTGCAACCATTATAACCTTTGTCTCTTCAACCTTTCGATCGCGCCGCACAACACAACAAGCACACCCATGAAGACACATAGAGAGGGGATGTCTAGCGGCGCTCCAATGGAGTTCGGCGAGCATAGAGTGGAGACCCACGCGAGGGAGATGGATCTCTCGGTGGTGTACACCATCGAACCGGCGGTGGTGGACAACTACATCAACAACATTGAGCAGTTGCTTGCACGAGACAAGTACAAGGTGGTCGGCATCGACCTCCAGTACACCGCCGGTCATCCCGACTTAGATCAGTAGGTTGCCGTTGCCCAGTTGTGTGTGCGCCATCATGTCCTCATCTACCACTACTGTATGGCCACAGAGCCTTGCGACCGTTTCAACAGGTTTGTCAACAGCACCGACTACAAGTTCGCCACGGTGGAAACCACCGACGATGTAAAAGCGCTCAGTGTTACGAGCTTGGCCTGCAAGAACCTTTTCGAAATCCATGACCACTACAAGGTCTGGGGCAGCACGAAGAAGGACTCCCTGGTTGAACTCACCTAGGCCATCATCGACCCCTACTATGAAAAGATGAAGCAGGATGCCCAGAGAACAACTCCCGTATCCTTTCACAGGGCCTGGATGCGACAACTGGATGAACCTCACCTCAGGTTTGCGGCCAAGAGCGTGTACACATGCTACGAGATGCACATGCAGATCGTTGACATGAGGAAGTGCCTCGTTACCCAAATCGACAAGCCCGGATAGAGCCACGAGTAGAGCAAGCGTCACAAGAAGTAGATGATGATCAGATGATCGTTTATGCTAGTTAATCATGCATGTAATATGTAGTTTACTTTATTGGTGTGTTGAAATGCCATGTGTGTAGTAGCCACCTATGTAATTATGCATGTAATAGTTTACTTTGGTGTGTGCAAATGTCATGGTTGTAGTAGCCACCTATGTAAGTCAATGTCTAATTTGGTTATGCAACCATGTCCTTATAAGTGTGTGTGTGTATATATATGTTGTTGTTCTGTATGCAATCCCATCGCACAACACACACGTCTTATTAGCAGCAACCGTCTTTGTTATTATCGGTCTTCGCACACATTTCTGATTACAGGCATGTTTGCCGCGTATCACACACATCTTGTTACATTGAACCGTTTCTCTTCTCTTGACTCAACACAAACAGTTCATCCGAGTGCACTGCATGCCATATAGCGCACACACCTTGATCTGCCTGACCGTTTCTTTTGTGTTGCCTAATCACAAACAGTACATCCGAGTGAACCGTATGCTGTATATCGCACACACCTTCATCTGGTTGCCCGTTTCTTTTGTTCCTCCTCATCGCAAACAGTTAATTGAACTGAACTGTATGCCCTGCATCGCACACGCAACTAAAATCTGAACCGTGTTTGATGCATCCTCTATCGCAAACGTTTTGCACCTTTTTTGACGGGTTTTTACACCACCATTTGCGATTATTGCATCACACACAGTTTCGTCGAAGGGTCTCTGATCGTAGTGTCGCGTTAGCTGCATCCTGCAGTAGTGTGTGATGCTAGTAATGTGCATGATATGAGAAGTCAACTGTATACCTAATTGAAATTGAAATCAATAGAGCTATTTATAAGAGCAAACCTGTTAAAGAAACATGTGTAAACATACTTGTTGTGCCATTGGAGTTTCGTTGGATCCTTCAATTTAAAAATAAGTTTGTATGAGTAAATACAGTTGTCGGTGTCAAAACCGGCAGATCTCGGGTAGGGGGTCCCAAGCTGTGTGTCATGGATCGATGGGTAACAGGAGACAGGGGACACGATGTTTACCCAGGTTCGGGCCCTCTTAATGGAGGTAATACCCTACTTCCTGCTTGATTGATCTTGATGAATATAGAGATTACAAGAGTTGATCTACCTCGAGATCATATGTTGTGGTCTAAACCCTAGGGGTGTGATGATTAATGTCATAATGATCTATCGACTAGCCTGGCCTTGGCTTATATAATGCACCAGAGGCCTGGGATAACAAGAGTCCTAGCCAAATATGTTGGTGGAGAGGAGTCCTTGTCTTGATCACCAAGTCTTGTGGAATACTCCTTGTATGCGGCATGGGCTACCCGAAGTGGCCCATGAGTGAACCTCCATGGGGGTCCTCGGCCTGATCCACTTGGTCGGGAGACGACGTGGTGAGTACCCCCTAGTCCCGGACACCGTTAGTAGCCCCCTAAACCGGTCTTCAAGTTGGGGACGCTCCTCGATTCTTCCGAACTGTTCTTCGTCTTCGGTCGTCGGCCTTGAAAACTGGTTCAACAAATCTTCTCATATTTGATCTTGAGGATCGCCGAAGTGCATCCGAAGAGTTTACACGTCGGGTATCCGAGGAGCCCCTTTAAGTTTCCGGCCTTTATCAATGCCTTGTTATTTTTATGCCACACCTCGAATTTGAAGTTGTTCCCAGGCGGCAGTGTCCTCTTGCGTCCGTGGTCTAACGCCGGACTGCATTTGAGGTATCTTTTGCAGCCGAGCACCAACGTCAGACCGCTTTTGAGCTCCAACGCCGGAATGTATCTGAGCTCCAACGCCGAACTATATTCGAAGATTATTGTTATAGCCGAGCTCCAACGCCGAACTGCATCCGAGCTCCAGCGCCGGACTGTATCCGAGCTCCAACACCGGACTATGTCCAAGCTCCAACGCCGGACTGCATCCGAGCTCCAATGCCGGACTATATCCGAGGTGTCACAGATCACCTTGGTTCAAAAAATTTGAAGGAGTTTAGCCGAGCTTAATGCCGGAAATGCCCTCTATGGAGCCAGCCACTGGCGCCCGAGCTTTATGCCGGACTGCTTCTGAGGTGGTGCACCACCCCGACCGCGGGCTGATTTTTGTGAAAAAAAATTATTGGTGCAATTTACTCTCTACCGAGATATATCGCCAGTATATGTATATCTAGTAGCCCTCAAGGTGTGTGTCGGTCTAAAACCCGAGATGCACCTGAAGGAAAACATAAAACTGCTGATCCTAGTAGCCCCCGAGACTCGGGTCGATTTGCAAAATCGTCATGAGGATCAACTCCTAGCTCGGCAGCATACGTAGGAATAGAAACAAAGTGTAATATATTAGAAATAATGATTGGCGGACAGGCCCCTGAGAGAGGGTTGTGAGAAGTCGCCTTGATATATTAGCTTGATGCCGGATAAGTCCCAGATGGTACTTATTGTTGTCCGAAGACGCCCTTGCCGATAGTTCGGTCATGCCGAACACTAAGCACTTTGAATTCTCGGCATTGAATAAGCAATGCAGTAGCCCCCGAGACACTGGTCTGGTGGCAACACCAGATCAAGGGATCGATGTGCCCCTTTAATATTTATAAATAATGAGCGCGAAGCCCAGTAGCCCCCGAGCCTTAATATGGGCATGGGTGGCCGAATTAAGGATCGATATCCGTTTGGCAGAAAATTTTGTTCTGTTTAACACAAACTTCTCGGAAATTTACTCGCAATTTATGATCCTATGTATCCAAGTGGTTTTACATCATTAACTAGCAAAGTGGCCCGCTCGATGCGCAGGCTAGAATTTTACAAATTTTAATAATGAGAACACATTATTTGATTTATCTATAGAAAAATTGAAACCAAGTGTGGTGACATTTACAAACATAAGACTTTTCGAGCTCCGCAAAGTATGTAATAATTGAAACAATATATTTAGAAAATTGCAAAGCAAGAGCATCTAAGAACTTATGTGAATGGGAGCTTCAACGTCCAGGCACAAATATATTACACAAAAATTATATGACAAATGACATTAAATGTGACATTTACCATGGTCTTATTCATATATGAGGATACAATGCCGACCTGCTACAAATTGTTCCTCGATCTTGTTTTGCATTGCCGATGTTGATAAGAGATTAGATGTTGTATTATGAAGAAATAGATGGAGTAGTAAAAACATACATATGCACGTCACGTACTAATAATGATGTATCTGATTTGCTCTAGAATGTCAAGAACCTTAAGGTACTATGGTAGAAATAGAGTGTTTGATATCACTGATGTTTTTTTCTTTTCCCTGAATAGATCAGGGGACTATGGAGAGCAGATCAGGCAAGATCTTAGCCATAGAACTCCTGTTGATCGAATAATCTTTCTATAATAGGGAGCCTCTCCGTTGCCAATCAACACATAAGCCATACGCTGAAATACACTAAGATATCCTTCAATGAACGCCCAAACTCCAAAATTGGAGACACAAACATCAAAGCCAAAAAAAAAAAATCTGCGAGGAAAGTGTGCTCATGAATACACCTTCGAATTTCGAACCACATGGACATACGTGCGGGATGGAAAGTACAATCTGAAAACACCTACTTACAACTAAAGTGAACCTTGGAACTTCCGCATGCATGCACGTGCTGGGATGAACAATACAATCTGAAAAACGTGATATTACAGTTCACTGGTGTGTTCACATATGTCCGGATTAGAACTGAAATATGGAAATACAAACTGAAAATTTTCAAAGCAATTATCGAGAAACAATACGTACAAATGTGACAAGTTTGATCATGGTTGTACATGCCTGAAAGAAACACCCCCTAATTAATATCAAAGTAAATAGCTTACCCTGTTCATAGTAATTTGTTATGATAGAGGCGGTCTAATCAGCTAACCTTAGACCACCGACATACACCCTTGGATCTACAAAAAATTTATATCATAGTTTCAAAATCAAGCCATAAGTACCGTTTTTATCAGCTCTATGCAGCACACACCTCTTGAATACATTATGTCTCCTCGCAGACCTCAGCTGGAAAAAATATCAGAAATATTTAGAGATTGTTGGCGAAGGTCCAGTATGTGGTGTACCTTTCAGTTTATTTTGTATGTGCGATTGGTAGGCTGATACTTTTGCCCGTGAAATAAATAGCATGTACGTACAATCTTGCTGTCATATACAATAGTCTATGTTTGGAGAGATTATATCTTTGTACACAATCGTGAGATTCCGAGAGTTATTTGCAAAACAAAGTTCATTCCTAGTTGTGTACGTGTACATAAATCGGGCCGTGGCCAGCCTTTTTGAGTTAAACCTTGACTTAAAGCCATATAAATTGTATTTCTTCTTATTCTTCTTCTTAGCCTTCTTACTCCCCTCATTCTCACCAGAGGTGCCTGCAACATCTACAAAAAGGAAAAATGTATAAGCACACATAAAAAATATAGATCATCAGTTGGACAGTGCTTAATTTAAGCTACTAACACCACTTCAAAAAGCTACTAACACCACTGAAAAAAGCTACTAACGACAATAATGTTGCATTCTGAACTTATCACAGGCCACAACATTTTGCATTCTAAAAATCTTACATATATGTTTCAAGTATTCATATACAAAAAACATCAAAAAATCACCTCACTAAAACCAATGAAATAAAACACAGCCTTGTTCAACTGTATATGTTTCAAAAACTGGTGCAGCAGTTAGCTCAACCATTGAAAAAATAGCAGTAGTGGCATCCTCATGTCACCAAAAACATACATAGAACAGGGAATGGGTCGGGGCACCATATATGTTTCAAAAAACTGGCATTAGGAATTCCGTAGCTACATCATATTTGTTACTTATATGAACTATCATAGTCGAGTAGGCCAATCGAGTATGCACCACACATGGACTGTGAACCAAGAGAAAAATAAGTTGGGGGAAATGGGCACGAGAGTTGAATTCTGCTCTATGCAGTCATGCACGGGAAGCCCCTGCCCCGACCCCTCCAGCGGCGGCGGCCGTTGTCACAACCTAACATATGTGCGAGAACAACAAATCCTGTAGTTCGTGGAACAAAAAAATCCTAATCCCATCCCAAATCCCTAGCCACCAGAAGCCTAAAAACCACCACCCCCGCCCCCTCCCACAACCGTGCAGGAACACCACCCCGCCCGCTCCCTCGACCCGCGGGAACACCACCCCATCCCCGTCCGCGCCGGCGCCGGCGCCGGCGGCGGCCCGCGGGAACACAAACGGCTCGCCCTGCACCATAACCCGCCCTAACCCTAAAGCCAATGAGGGAGGGGGAGACAACACAACGATAGGGAGAGGACGAGGGGAGAGTTACCATCCGGGGGCGCCATAGATCGCTGGAGAATCAAGATCCGCCTTGGGCCGCCGCCGCCGCTCCTGATCTCCAGGCGCCAACAAGCCAGCCGCCCGCCGGTCGCCCTGCCTCCTCGCATCAAAATAACCCCCCCCCCCCCCTTGCGGTTGCAGCAAAAACACGGGAAGGGATAACCCGTGGGTGTTTAAAAAAAGGGTCTGGTAACACGTGGCGCAAACAGCGTCCTTGGATCAAAAGAGATCCAACGCACGGAGCGCGACCGGCCCGAGCGTTCCGCCGGCGCCCCGGCCACAAACACTTGCCTTATATCTTTGTACAGGATCGTGAGATTCCGAGAGTTATTTGCAAAACAAAGTTCATTCCTAGTTGTGTACGTGTACATAAATCGGGCCGTGGCCACCTAACATAACCTTTTGTGTGTACTTCTTCTTTTGGGAGGACTGAGGAGTTGTGTTCCCATCCTTCTGAATTTCTCTTTGTCGTCCGTTGCCAGGACAACTTTGACAGTCCTATAAAGAACATTTACACCAAACTTAGTGACAAATCAAATGGCCACGAGCTTCTATATGCGTCTCTGATTCCCCATCAGCGCAATAGCCTCAATCACACATTATATATGATGAACATAAGCGACTACCTACCTTAGGTTGGAAACTCTGATTACCATGTTCTTTTCTTTTCCCATCGAAACTGAAACTGTGCCAACCAACAGCATGAAGGTCCCACAGACATCTCAAACATTTTCAAATACCTAGACAACACATCCATATTGTTGCAATAAGATTCCAAGCTAGGTCATTTCAAAGATAGGGCATAACAGTAAACCATGTCATCTGTAATTAGTAAATTATGAGGACACCAAATAATTGAGCATATGTAGATCAAAACACCAGGTGATCTAAAACGAATCATACATGTGCAATTATTTCATTATCCGGACACTATTAGTAGGTAATTAACAGGTTTGTGTTAGGTGAACCAAACCTCGTGCTTAGGATGATAAAAGCGATGCTATTGAAGAGCTCAGCAGAAAATCATCAGGGCCGTTCCCCTACAATGCCCGCACAGCCGTGCTTGTGTTGCTGGCTAGTTCCTCAACTCTGTTACCCTTTTGGTGCCGTGTGTCATCGGCGGCGAGGATGCCCTGAATATTCCAATGTCACATTCTGTTGTGGTTACACTGAGTTGCAGACTCTTCTTTGGAATAACAACATGTAGACTTGGACTAATGCATCAGCATGTACGTAGATCGGTATTGAGAATAGTAATATCAACATGCAAGCCTGGACTATGCATACGTAAACTGGAAATTTGGGATATGATAATATCGATGCGTACCTTTTCATGCAGACTTGAACTTTTTCTTTTGAGGGATGCATGCAGGGTTGGACTTATTTTTTCTCGGTATGCTTGCAGATTTGGACATGGTAAGGCATCAGCATATATTTAGATTCAAAGTGCAGAATAGTAATATGAACATGCAAAGCAATGCATCATTAAGTATGCAGATTGGAATTGGACAATATCTATGCATACCTTGCATCACATCACAGCTAGCAACCTAGCACGGTAGTAGTTTAGGCCAATGCCGGTGCTGTCAAGACCAAGACATCATACAAAGTTGTGCTAAATAAGCGACACCTAATACGGTATGGAGGGAGTATATGATAATGAGATATGCAAAGGAGGGTGTGAAATACCTTCACTTCCGATAGAAAACTTTAGCGGAAACTACTATAAAAATTGTTGTGAGAATGTACTTCAGTTAACCATATATCCTAGGATGGACACATATACTGACAACCAAAAACTCATATTTAATGGGTAGCCAAAGCAAAATGGTATACTAATGTTTGGTGCAGAAAACTTTATCTACAAAAATATTCCTTCCTATGAATTTTTAATGGCCAGTTGGTTTTTGTGATTTTCGATTATACTGGTTGTTTCCTCCTATTAGCTAGCACACCCTGACAAATTTCCTCCTATTAACTTGGTTTTGTTGAAGAAAAAACAGAGTAAACATCACATCATGCGGCATATATTTCTTGCACATTGGCACATATACATTGCAATGATAGATAAACAACAATAGCTTTACATTGCTGATACTAAAAAAATATATAGAGATTTCATAGATGCAACAGCTGTACAAATATACCTACGTAGCTCGGAATTGTGTGCATGAGAAAGTTCTATGATTAATCTTCTAGATCTTGCGTGCATGCACTTGTTAAAAAAGGCAACTGTTACCTAGCTCTCTTTGCTACATGAGGATGATGCATGCATACGTGCTGGTCTAATAGAGGCTTATTAGGGACCGGAGATTGATCAGAAAATAGAAAAATAGAAAAAGCTAGTTGATCAGTTCCTCCATCGGCCAGCACGCAGGAATCAGAGATTGAACAGATTAGTCATAATTTCTTTGGGCTAGCACGTATGTGAAGAGCTCTCTAATCAATTCTTCCGCTGGCCGTAAACGCATGCACATAAAGCAGGTCAATCCATGCATGAAGGCACGAACACACGCTTTAGATCTACAATGAAGATCACTTTCCTTTATTTTATTTTTGACATGACTCCCCTTTTAATTGATAACGAAAGAGTAATACATGGGCTGATTTGAAGGATGGCATTGGTGGGTAATTTCATCAACTTTAAAGTTAATCAAACGGTTGTGATTTTTAGATGTATAAAATTAAAGGTTAGATATTTCTAATTATTGTGGTAATTTCTAGCCTATTTCTATTTTTCTGGTCAACCCGTCAAGCACTTTTTATATATAATAGATGCTCGGATCCGCATTGTGCAAAACTTTGTTGAACGACCATCGGCTTCAACCTCCTCAGCCAGTAGCCGAGGAGTGTTTTCCCTACTTTATAAAGCCTTTATGAGGGCAAAGATTTATGGCAAACAAGGCAATCCGGTCATATGGTTTTATAAACAAAAATACGCGGAGAGATATGTTATATTACTTTTTAATGTAAGAAACATCTTCCAAGGAAAATAGTGCCGCTATCGGTTCCTTTTTTTGGGTTGTCATGCTGATCATGACCATGAAACCTTATCTCCGATCAATGTGGGAGGAAAATATTAGTTCGGGGAAAGTTTCCAAACTATGTGGTCTAAATGAACCAAAATTTTCACTTTCGTCGTTGCCGATCAATTATATTCTTTAAGATCGCTAGTTTTCGGCTTCACCCAGTCTGAGGTACTAACTCGGATGACCCGGTAGTAACAATCACAGATGTGCTCCCTTTACCGCCTAGCCGAACAATCGAGAACGTAGGGGTAAGCACATGAGCCAGGCAACCCAGCTTGGCCAAAATCTTAAGTCAAATTGATGCATATTTATGGCTTTATATAACGATAATTACAGAAGGCAACACTTGTATAATGAATACAAACGCTGATGATATATACTTATTTTGACTTCATTGCGACCGTATATCAGTTGAAAGTGGCCAATGGTCGGCTTCTACCCCTTTGTAGATACTAAGCATGGTGTTTCCGCAATAACAAGACAACCCTTAGCCGACGTCTCGGTGCCCGAAGGTGGTTGTGTTAGCGGAAACGAGGCAATCAGATATGCGGGCTTTATAACTTTCACTTAGTCATAGGAGCATTAAACTGGGGAAGCTAGCTACGAGCCCCCGGTTAGTGTTCGGCAACAGCTGAGGTCAAGCCGTAAACACTTCGGCCAATGTTATGAACGGCCCGTCATTTAACATAGTCATCGGATCGCTGACCAGTTTACGCTTATAGTGACAGTCAGTTTTCGGCTTTCTCCACTTAGGTGCTTAACCATGCGAGTTGGAAGCACAATCGCTGTGGTTCTCCCTTTACACACCTAGCCGAACAAAGCGGAACGTAGGAGGCACGCACAGGAACCGGGCAACCCAACTATTGACCAAAAACACAATTTGAAACCGATGCATATATAGCAATATCCGAGAATGTTTTTGCCGAATCTCTAAAGGTGTCCGATGTTGCACTGCGAGATTTATGCTGGAAACACACAAATGTTTAAAAGTGCCATAGGCTTGGAAAACCAAAAAACTTCAGTAAAAACTTGATGTCCGAACTAGATCAAGTGTTCGGTGCCAATCCAAAAATTGGTCTGAGAAAAAAATTGTGCTTATGTCGTTCTTTAACATGACACATCCGACCTCAAGACATCAAGCGGGTCAACCTACGGCTTCAAGCTCCTTATCTCGAAGGCGGAGTACTTCTCCGAGGCCAGTTTAGCGAACTAAAGTTGAGTGGCTTTAGAGAGAAGCTAGGCTATCCGGCTAGTGACCATACACTCAAGTCGAAAAAGGAGCGGTAGAAAGACTTTGCAACGATCAAGAAGAAAACACATTATTATAGAACGGCTCGTGTAAATTTTAAGGCCCCCATTTAACATGGGTAAGGGGAGTTTCTTTTAGCGAACAACGTATATGAGCATGGTCGAACCGAACACAAGTTAAAAATTTAAAACTTTGAGCATGAAAGCGACTTAGCTGGTTAATGTGTTCGGCGTTGATGACACAGTCCGAGCTTATGGCGGGACGAGGTCCCAGCCCCTAAGCCGGTCCTGAGGTGGCGGAGCAAAGAGCTCGGCACTCCGAAGTGGCAACATAACACGGTCATGTGGCGAGGTGGAACCCCCCGTCTGTCCGAGGCAACGGAGCAGGCCGGCAGTATGATGCCGAAGTTCCCGGCGTGTGTTAATGAAGTGATGACGAAGTCCCCGGTCCGGCTGAGGTGACGTGGTATGTCAGTACGCCGAGGTGACAGCGCTGCCCAACCCGGATAATTTACCTGACGAGGAAGAACCCTCTCGATGATGCCGATGTCCCCGAGGCAACCGACCATGTCGGTATAGCAATTCGACCAACAAGGTGATCATGCGACCCGATTTATGCCGATTGGGACGACGACGTCGGCTTGCCGAAGTGACCGCGTGACCCAGTCGAAGTCGATTACCTACACACATAAAATAGTGCGGCCCAAAAAATAATAATATAATATAAAAATCATCGCATAATTAATTTACGCAAAATAATTTATTTAAAGATATGTGGCCTGGCTCCGAAGTCAATGTCGATGCAGGGCGTCGGCGGGACACAGTGAAGGGGTGACAAAGCCTGAATTTGCAGGGCGGTCCGGGCCCTAGATGCGGCGTTCGCCGAACTGCGGACGGGAAACTGACCGAACCATCGCGCAACCATCGTTAATGCGGCCATCATTTGACAGACCTATGTACATATAATGGAACAAACCAGAGTAATAATTCCTTGGGAAAAATGAACTCAAACCGGCAAAAATTGCTAGGGTTAATAGCACCTGGCTTATTTGTTGTAGCAGTTCGAAGAAAAGTGACTCCCAAAATTGGGAATCGATCCGCACACCCATTGCCTGATGGACGGTGAAGCGACGGCATGGCGATGCTGGTAAAGGTTGGCTCACCAAGGCAAAGCCCCGGTCCAGCTAATGTGACGAAGCTGGTCGGCGGGTGACGCCGAAGTCTTCGGAGTAGGTTGATGAAGAGATGGTGAAGCCCCCGGTCTAGCCGAGGTGACGGAGCGGGTCAGTAAGGAGACGTTGCAGCTGCCATGTCAGCTGAGGTGTTGAAGAAGTTCGGCGTGATGGACATCGGCTTGAAGAAGCAACAGTGCGTGATGCCGACGCTAGGCATAACTTGTGACGCGATCAAAGCCGGATTGATGAAGTGACCGAACGGCGATGCCGGTGTGCCCGTTCCGTGTAATCCGTGGGGCGGCGTTGTTGGTGATGATTTATCCTTCGTGATGCCGAACTTTTTTTCGGCTCGCCGAGATGATGATCCGAAGAAGATGAGCTCGACTCAACAAAGCGACGACGTGTCTAGTGCAGGTCGGCAGCCGTGGAGCAATGTTACCGGACTTGCTTGACATCAGCGTGAGGGGAAGAGTACCTCAGAGAAGGCTTAAAATTTTATGGGCACGTGTTAAGAACAACGCACAATACCATAGAAAAAAATTCCTTTAAAAAGGTTGTCCAATATCACGTTCATAAAGAAACATGAATTCAGATCGGATCCGTATTCGCGCAGAAAACAGATCAGAAAATTGGTCGACTCATCGGAAGGTTCCCGGAGTTTGAACCATCGGATCGAGCTGAAATTTTGAGCGGTGGTAGATATGGGAATTCCTCAGCAAATGAACAGTTGGATCTTCGAAAGGACCTCCGAGCTTGGCTCTGGAGACCACGCCCTAAACTCATCCAGATTCTCGTCGAGATTTGATAGGGCTCCGGTATATCATAGATTGCCGGTGATTCCTCCATCGGAACTCGACGAAATTTTGCGTGATTGTTGTAGACTTAATTCCGCACAATTCCACTGCAGCAATCGTTAAAATGACACTCGAGGAGGCGGTGGCGGTGGATACAAGTTCGCTGTCTAGAAGAACAGCACGGTCGCTCAAGGTCAATGTTGACGTTGAGCCCCCGAGCTCCCTGGATGATTCCTCCATGATCATGATAGAGATCGGAGTTGATGTTGATGAAGGCCCTCATCCTAACATGACGATCGGAGGTAGGGCGCAGTCCTCGGTCATGCCAAGGTGACCAGTCGAGCTGGCGACGAAGATGTTGACGTCGAAGTTGATCTACAGTCGAGCCATTGATCCTTTGCCAATCACACAGCGGAACTCTCAATGAAAGCACCATTGTCGGTGTCAAAACCGGTAGATCTCGGGTAGGGGGTCCCAAGCTGTGTGTCATGGATCGATGGGTAACAGGAGATAGGGGACACGATGTTTACCCAGGTTCGGGCCCTCTTAATGGAGGTAATACCCTACTTCCTTCTTGATTGATCTTGATGAATATAGAGATTACAAGAGTTGATCTACCTTGAGATCATATGTTGTGGTCTAAACCCTAGGGTTATGATGATTAATGTCATAATGATCTATCGACTAGCCTGGCCTTGGCTTATATAATGCACCAGAGGCCTAGAATAACAAGAGTCCTAGCCGAATATGTTGGTGGAGAGGAGTCCTTGTCTTGATCACCAAGTCTTGTGGAATACTCCTTGCATGTGGCATGGGCTGCCCGAAGTGGCCCATGAGTGAACCGCCATGGGGGTCCTTGGCCCGATCCACCTGCTCGGGAGACGATGTGGTGAGTACCCCCTAGTCCAGGACACCGTCAACAGTGATACAAGAGCAAAGCAGTATGCACGATAGCAATGGAATCTTAAATGAGAACAGTTGTTCTTCAGGTTTAAGAACTTGTTCTACATGAACAGAGTATATTAAGACACAAGAATTTAGTACTTCAAAATAGAAAATGAGCTCATAGACCTTACCACATTCTTGGTTCAGGACCAGTACAGAACAAGGTGTTCCCAGTCATCGTCCAGTAAACGTGTCCCAGGAGAACGTAAGGGAATTTCATGAGTTTCTTTGCCAGTGAAGTACGTTTTCTTCAGGTAATTCCGATACTGGAACCAAGCATTCTTGAAGATAGCAGAGGTATTAGCACAGGTTTCCTTGTACTGAGTTAACAAATCGGTCCTTCTCTATAGAGAAGAATGGGAAAATTTGCTGTATTATAACCATCATGGAGGTAGAATATATGGGACAAAGCAAAATAATTGCCATGAATAACATTACTTACACATAACTCCTAGACAAGCACCTGCAACTGGCATTTTCCTTCATCTTCAGTATAATATTTCCATGATGGGAAGATACGCACATAGGATTTAACAACATCAAATGCGATAGATGCTAAACTACGACTGGCTGGTTGTGCTTCCTCCACAGGAATAGGTCTACTAACTGGTGGAGTTGGGGTTCACCGTGGTAGTACTGGCGCTTTGGGCACTGGAGCTGCCTTACTAACTACTCTTGTTTGGGAGCTCTGTGGTGGAGATGGTGTTGTGTCAATAGGAACTGGGTTACTATCTGCTGGCGTTGGGGTTAGATTGGGTGATGCTGGTTCTCTGTCCATCGCAGTAGGGGTACACTCTGCGAGAGTCTAGGTTATGTGTGGTAGGGCTGGTTCTCGTGCATGTACTACCGGGGCGCTATCTCCACCAAGAGGTAGCACTGTTTTATTTGAAGACCGTGTTTTTACTCCGCTAGATACTGCCATCACCCGCTCCAATTCAAATGGCTGATAAACAGGAAACATAGTTGAATGTACATACATTGTATGAGAGACAGATGCAATAGATAGTGTGGAAAAAAGAGGGCATGGAATAGTTGCCATGTATATTGTTTAAATAAAACGGATAGCATGACATAATTTCACATATATGATATCTATCTAAACTGGATAGCATAGCATAACATAATTCAAAGATATGATGACTAACTAAACAGGATCACATGACATAATTCACATACTTGTTATCTAAGTAATGAGGATTGCATGATTTAATTCACATATGTGATTTATATGCTAAGCAGGGCATTCACATATACGATGTCTGAACTAAGAACATGGTGTTGAATATTATGTATATGATGTCTAAACTATGCAATGCAAGACACCATATGCATGATATGAGTAGTATAACCGTGCCAAGTTAGAGCATACACCTTGTCGGATCGGGGGTTCCGCAGACCCTTGAGAGGTTCGAACTCTGGTGTGCGCATGAAGGACTCTTTCTCCCCAGCCTGCCTACCCAACGATTCCGCGGCCTAGCTTGACGAACCCAAGAAACAAGAGACACAGGGGTTTATACTGGTTCGGGCCACCGTGTGGTGAAATACCCTACTCCATTGTGGTGGTGGATTGCCTCAGGAGGGCTGAGGATGAACTAGTATAGTGGATGAAAACAACCTCAGGAGGAGAGGTGTTCCTGAGCTCGATGAGCTGGTGGGTGTGAGGATGGAATTGATCTGATCCAAGATGAGATGCCTCCTACGGTGGTGGCTAGGTCCTATTTATAGAGTCCCTCGTCCTCTTCCCAAATGTAGGCGGGAAGGGTTCCCACAACGGCCAATTTTGAAGGGAGACAACTAGTACAAGTTATCCTGACAAAAGTGGTCTTCGCCTGCCAAAGGCTGTGGTGGTGATGCTGTTGTGGGCTCTGCGATGACCTCCGTCCTGCCGTCCTGGCGGTCTTGGTCTTGTTGCACCGATAAGGAAACCTTTGCTTGATTCCTTGGGACTCCTCGCCTGCGCTTGCCTCCTTAGCACCAAAGAGGAAACTGGTACACTGCGCCCTTTGGCGCCCGCCTGGCCTTGGTCATCATGGCTCACGTCATGTGAACCTCGCGAGATTCCCCCTGCATAGATATCTCCGCTCCTCGGGAGCCTGGCTAGCGAGGCCGCCCCCAGGGAGGTCTTGGTGTCGTCTGCCTCGTGAGCCTTGGCCCCTCGCGAGGGTCTTGAGTAGTTGCTGCCAAAGCTGGGCCGTACCGGGCCGTTGGTGGAGCCACACCGTGGGCCGCAGGCAGGCAAGTCTGGGCACCCCCGTTCCCAGGACGACGACAGTAGGCCCCGGGCGCAAGGCGTGCTCGGACTTGGCTTCGAGGCGAAGCCAAGGGACAAGTGCGGAACGCCGCGGGCCCCAACCGCATGCCGCCTCGGTCGATGCATGGCGACTGATGGTACGTGGGCGCCTCCACTCCCCCACGCAGCCTTGATATCCGCCAGGCTAGGCGGCCGCCGTTGTCAACACAGCTCCGCCTCCATTGCTGGTAGCGCACTTCCACAGTTCCTCCCTCTTCCAGAAAACAACGGTTTCCTCCCCTGGCCTGACCTGGCACCAATCCTCTCCGTCACCATGGTGCCGAGCCAGAATAAGAAGGGAAAGAAGAAGGCCCATACCTCAGCCCATGCGCCGCCGATCTTCGAGCCTGCCATCGAGCGGTTGGTGGTGGTCAACCAAGAAGGGATGGACAAGGTTTACCCAGCACTCGCCGCCGATTCCAACGAATGGAGGGCGACGGTAGCTTGGCCTGCTTCCCGCGCCACGATTGATAGGACGGCCATTGAGGTCCCCCTCCATCTTCACACCCTCTGGGCGGGCCTGATTCCCCCCTTCTCTGATTTCTTCAACATCGTTCTCTTGCATTATCAAGTCAATACGCTGCACCTGGATCCCCAGTCCATCATCCACCTCGCCGTCTTCGCCTTCGTCTCCGAGGCCATGGTGGGCATTGCCCCTTCCGTGGCTTGCTCCGACATTTCTTCTCGCTGCATCTGACTGACGCCTCCCAGCGCTCGGGGTGCGTGACCTCCCAGGCCGTGGCGGCGACGACCGGCTCGTGGATCGATTTCGAGCTCTCTCCAGTTGTGGATGGATTTCGGAGGCGGTGGGTGTTCGTCGATGTGGGTGTTCTCAGCCCCCTGCTCCTGCACCCGCGGGCACCGGCCGTCCCGAGCTCCGGCTGGGGGCACGCGAGGCTTCCCGACCAGCGGCTCGCCCACATCTGCCGCCGGCTAGCCAGGTTGAAGGATCTCGGGGTGACCGTGCCCATGGTGGTGAAGGAGTTCATCCGGTGCCGCGTTGCTCCGCTCCAGCGCCACTCCCGGCCGATGTGGTCCCTCTCCGGCAGCAGGGACCCCATAAGGCTTCACGAGCTTGCGCTTCCTCCCAAGGCCCTGCGGACGGTGCTTGAGCTCTTGACAGGCGACCCGGTGCCAGCCGTCTGCCGGGGGAGGGTTGCCTCTTGTACTGCTGCTCGAACAAGGTGGAGTTCGCGAGGCAGATGCCTCCCTTCGACGATGTTCACACATGAACACGTCACCGTGTACCCTCGACACCGGGGGTGATGCACTGCAGCTCACGTCGAAGGAGACCCTGCCGGAAGCGCGGTACGCAGGCAATCCGGCTGGTGCTTTTGAGGACCCGAAAGCCCACACGCCCGGGAGGGACCCCGTCAGGGTGTGCGGCAGCTATGGGCTTCCCTAGTTCGACCTGATCGCCCCTAGAGCCTCGAGGTTCATCGCCCTGCAACAAGAAGAATGAACGAAGAATGAGGAAGAAGAAGAACTAGGGTTTAGGAGAAAAGATAAAAGATAAAAAATAGTAGATGATTTGTTCGATTGCATGTTGTTCAATCGGCCATCACCCCTTAGGTATATAAGAGGCGGCTGGACTTCCCGTTCAAGGAAAAGGTTTGGATTTACGTCCAAAACCCTACTTAAATTCGGATTGGTTTTGTCCGAACTTTCCAAAACTGTTCGGTTTAAACTGGCTCCACCTTGCGGGTCTTTTTTGTGGTGGTAAACGTCCTCGGATGGAAACTAGTACAAAAGCAATCTTGACCGTTTCGACGAGACGAACAACTTTCATGTTGAACGTTTGTTTATCAGAGGCCATTTTTTGCCTCCTGAGAGAGCTGCATTCCGATGGCTCTAACTTTTGCATACGAACTCGGATTGGAACGATTTTTATATAAAAATCGATTGGTTTGATGAGACAAAGACAATCCGTGTAGATCATTTTTCCATACGATGCCTTCTTGGGGCGTAATCAGCTGAATAATACTCTGAATATAAAATCTGAGTACTTCGAGTATAGTTTCGGCCCTCCAGATGAGATCGGATAGCGATGGCCCAAACTTCAAAGAATTTACCGTCGACAATATGGAACTTTTTCATGTAGACCACTTCTCCATTTGAGGTCATCTTAATTAAGTTCTTGACCATGCCAAAATTGGGTGTCAACACATGCCCCCCTGTTTTTCGGCAAAACATTTGTGCCAAAAATAACTTGCATGGAGTTTGCTCTAAGCACGATGTCAGCACTGCATCGGCCATTTGTATGTGCTTAGGACGATAAGTATATATCGGCCATTGCTTGTTTGAACCTCTTGATGCAACTTGGGTGAAAACTTCTCAACTTATATAACAATCCGATGATAAGGTTCCATAGATATGTATCTCAAAGCCATCCTCCGAACAATATTATTCACCCTTTCGCTAGGATTTTGCAGATAATCAAAAATAAACTTCCTCCAATCCTTGCTTTGCCTGCATAAAAGTTTCATTAGTGGCCGAGGTGGTGAGCTCCAATTGGGCCTTACCTATGTTGGCAAGAATAAGCATCGGCTATTGATAGATGTGCAATACACCATGACGGACATGGTAGCCGGATGCTTGCTATGCCAACTCTCTCCAATTGTCTTGTCTAGATATATGAAGAATATTAAAGCAACCCAAGGTAAATTTTGCATCTAGACATACACCAAGATAAACTATAAGTGATTCATCAAAACATTGATAAACCCTGGATATTTATTGCACTACTCATAACGAATCACCGAAAGCCTCAGTATGTATAGCACCTATAGCATGTAAAAGATTCAATCCGAATAGCAACGCATATTCGGCTTTGATTAATCATGCATAAAAATATTCTAATGGGCATGAGGCTTCGAAAATAGTACCATAAAGAGATATATAAACAACACCAACACTTTGGCCATTGCTATTAATTGAACCATCAAAACATAATCTCCATAGTACTAGAGAGACAAGGATAATATCAATATTATGCATGTCATTAATTCGATGTTCAGTAATAAAATCATCTACGATTTGGCCTCTTATAGATCTCAAAGCTGCATAAGCCAAATCATATCCAAAAAAAGTATAAGCCCACTAGCCAATTCTGCAACTATGAAGTGGTCTATGCAACATATATTCAATGACATCGGTCATGATGTCTCAACTCCATTCAATCAATAATATAGGCATACATATAAATTTTCATGAGCACATACCTTATCTCGCTCTCCAATCGAACTAAGGACAATGTTAGAGTACTACACCAGCCATGCATTGACATAATCTTAGGACGATAGATAAATATGGCCATTACCATGTAAACTTCATTTCAAAGCACATATAGCCGAAATAAACAAATGAAATGACAAATCAAGTATTTCGGCCCTTTGGATCAGCAACAATCTTGTAGCTAATCAAATGTATAGCGACTTGGTAATACCCTTTCATGATGTAAGAAATTATATGGCATCCATGGATTAAAATAAGCCCATTGAGGGTTACCAATCATACTTGATGACAAATTCCATGGCATAGGTGTTAATGGCATAGTTGAAGAATATGGATAATGTGTAGACCGAATATGCTCAAACCTTCGGTTGGGTCCTTCATAGTTTTCACTCTTTTCCTTATTCACCTTTGCCGCACTTCTTGTAATGGAAGCTTGCACATAATTCTTATTTTGAGCACTTCCTTTGGGAACCCATGCCATGTTCCTTTTCTTCAGTTCTTGTGCACTAAGTTTTTGTAATTTCTTCTTTTGCCAATATGATAAGCTGAGTGGGCACCCCGGCTGCGATTTTGTGTGAAGCAATGGCAACTCTTGTTTTACCTTGTGCACTCTCAACTTCTTTTCTTCAGATTTGGCACTTTGACTATCAATAATTGGTTGCTTTGTCTCATTGCCTTTAGTAGCCAATGTCAACACTTTAATTAGCTCCTTTTCATTTGAGATCAAATCTGAAGTTGCACTCTTACGACCATCTCTTTTAACACGGTAAACTTGCTTCACCACCTCTTTATTCTTCCTTGAGTTCTGGACCGATTCCTTATGATTGAAATGGTTTTTAACATATGATTGTTCAAATGTTCATCCTCTTGAAGCTGCATAATGTTGGTGAGATGACTTAAAAGTAAGATGGAGAATGTGCCCTTGTATCATACCTGTCCCCTGATGGATATCTCTACTATTAAAGGGGGATCGAATGTCGTGATGGTTCGACCTCGTTCGATCCCCCTCCCATCAAACGCATGCAGATTTTTTTTCTTCCAGAAATATGAGGAAGGCCGCGACGCCTCGCCGCTCGATAAAAAGAAAAAAAGAAAAAAAAGGATCCAGCCCACGACCGCACACCTCATCTCCCACTAACCCCACAATCCCTTGTCCCCAATCCTCTCGCGAGAGAAATCGCCGGCAGCGGCCTTCTCTCCGTCATCGCTCAACTTGGCAATGGCAACGAGCACCTACCGCCCTTGCCCCCGCCCTCGATCCCCTTGCTTGGAGACAGCTTCCACGGTGGTTAGGGAACTCGGAAACCCCACAACGGCGCCCTCACCGAGGCCCATGGCCCAGCTCCACTTGACCTCTCATCGGAGCCATCGGTGGGAACCAAGACTGGCCATCCGCGAGACTTGCATCCAACGGCTTGGCTAGACGACCATCATCCCTACCCTGCGCGGAGCCTTTCGTTGATCTGGTCGTGCTTCCCAGCAGACATCACCATGCTGGAGTCGGGCTCCTCTCCCTTATGATGTTGTACTGGATGCATGCTCCCCGCCCCCAACGCCGGGCAATCCTGTCGGATCTGGTCATCCCCGAACCCCAACATCGATGGTGGCCACGAGCAGCCAACTCTGTCCTCTGTCGTAGCTGAGGATGGGGTAGCAAACGCATGTCGAGGCGGGGAGCTGGTACATGGGGTTCTTGGAGGGAGGAACAAGCCATCAATTGTTGCGGCGGGGTCGGAGGGGCAGATCGGAGCCAGCCGAGTGACGTTCGTCACGACCATGGTAACCTCTAAGGTACCTTCAGTCTATAGCTTGCAACTGCAAGCACGCCTTCATCGGAACTTTATGGAGGCCACACCCCTTCTGATTCCTTTTCTCCAATCTTCAGAGATGTGGCCCGTCTTCAGAAGCACAAAGCCACATCACGCTGATGACAATTGGCCGTCCATCGTTTGATTCGTGTTTGTAGTATTCTGTACATCTCCACAAGGTACAACATGGGTAATTTCACCCCATGTCGCTTATTGAATCCTGAAGCAATTAACTTATAGCTTAATTACCTGCAGACTACAGTTCTTTATTGGGAACGAAGGATTGGTCTATTTTTCTTCCACGCTGTTTGGATTCCTAGGAAGTCTTTTGCCTATTGAGCAGTGATGTTTCATGGCTCAATCAAACTGAAACCAACCTTAGGAATACAAAAATTCTTGCTCCGTTGTATGTGCTTCCAACCATTCATATTGAAGGAATATGTAAAGAGGCTGGGCTCGTTAAACAACACCGTAAGCCATAACATAGCTTCAACCATAAACTGCAGTTAATTAGAAAAAACCCAATTTGTTATTCTGTGTTTGTGAGCAGTCTATCATGGATTCGGTTCAGTTGGAGGGTCTTCTATGGCTGCAACATAAGAAATAGTACACATCTAGCCATCCAAGATCCAACATTCAACAAAAGTCTAAGATTTGCTTAACTACTTCTTTTATGATTTACTTGGGCAGTTAATTAACTGCTTTTCGTAGCTGGAGCTATACTATGTCATGATATATATACGAATTGAGGAAGAAATTGCAATATTTAGTCATGATATACGACACTTTTCATAAGGTTACTAAAAGATAACCGTGTGTTTCTTGCTGAATTTTTATTTTTTTGAACTGTCATACTAGACACAAGATGTTGGCTGGAAATATCACATGTCATTATTAGGCATCTTTAGGGATGGAGGTTAGGCATTGTCAGCGAATGGCGAGGGGGGGTGAAGTAGATCTTTTCTGAAATTACCAGCAGCTGCACACAAGTTTCATTGTTTGTCAATACTATGATTGCCAGTCTCACTGTGTATTATCCTCTTTGATTATCTTGCACTGCAGAATTACTATGCGATCAAATTTATAGGTGTATTCATTGTTTCTCCTCTTAACTATGTAGATGGAACAAGGATCACACATATTACTGTAAGCTATATTCTTTTCACATTTATGCATATTCTTTTTGGGACAGAAAGTAAATTCAATTATAATACATAGATATATTTTCTCCCATCTATGTATTCTTGCTCGGAGAGAAAAACAAAGTAGTGATAATAACAGGTTTTATATAATCTTATGACTTGCAAACTAAAAAAAGAAACTAACTACTCCCTCCGGTCCATAATAATTGACGCTGCTTTAGTATTTGTATACTAAAGCAATGTCAATTATTATGAATCGGACGGAGCAAAATGTGGGAGCTTATATACACACATAAAACAAGTAGCTCTTATGAAGTTCTTTATTGTTGGTCATGTGTGTCTAAATATTGTTGCTGTTGTTGTCATCTATAAACAACAAGATTCTTTCCAAAAAAATTCTTAGGCTGACTATGATGAGAAAGGGAGCTTGGAGGAGGGCATCGTAGAGCTGATGCCACCTCAGCAGACAAAGAACACGAGAACGACGAGGTGAGCCGGTATTCTGCAGGAGCCGGACCATGGGGAGGTTCTAATTTTAAGAAATCTTGGTTGCTAGCATATGTAAGGTATGAAGTATGGATTAAGAAAATAAACATCTAAATGCCAAGTAATTTGTCTGAGAATTCGACACACTGTTTTAGGAATCCAGTACTGTTTTCTTCATCCTACTATCTTGAGTTTGTTGTGGAGGAAGTATTGACTATCTTTCTAAATGGACAAGAAGCAGTGTGATCATAATGCATTATTACTTCCTTCATGTTTATATTGGAGAATGGATTGGTTAAAGAGGACAAAAAGTTGCCATTTTAATTTGAACTGCTACAATCTGTTTGTCGTTGTGAGAAAATATTTTAATACAGAACTTAGAGATTTACTCCCTCCGTCCCATAATATAAGACATTTTTACAAGCTAAAACAGCTTGCAAAAACATCTTATATTATGGGACGGAGGGAGTATATATATTTGACTCATGCATGGAATGAACGCACATTAAGGAGGAATCCCCTATATGACGTACGGCGATGGGAATCCCCTATGATTTATGATTCCTGCAAGTATTTGGGAGTATTATAGCCACATCGTAGGGAAATAATTTGAAATAGAGAGTTGTGGTAAACTTGCCTATCATGATGTCAACTTGCTTCCTTTAGTTTGAACTTGTGTTTACTATCCTTGATTCATGCTTGCTTTGACACTGATATGTGAAATTGATGCTTATTTATCTTAATGTTGCTCAAAATATAATGTTTGTAATTAAGATCGAGTAGATGTTTTGGTGATCTCAGCGCATCATGTTTTTCCATTATAATATTGGTTGTCACATATTGGCTCCCGTAGCAACGCACGGGTATTTAGCTAGTGATTCTATATGAGCACAGGGAGGCATCCACGGCATTGGCATTGTCGGACCAAAATAAGGATATGAATATGTTGCATTCAAATTCTCACTTTGCCAATACCGATCCTCATATTTGCGCCTCAGGGTGATCTTGGATTCATTGCATGATTTGGCCGATAAGCAATCTTATTTCACTCTTCTTTTGATATTTTTCCAATAGTTCAGGGAAGGTGATTTTTGATCCCTTACACTTTCGCTTACTTCGGCCTTTGTTTTCTTTTGGTTTGCTTTCATCGATCGTTGAATTTTCTTGCTACCCCCCAGTCCTTGGCGTCTCCATTGTAGCTTCGATGGAATTCTCGCCCTCAAGATTATGTTCATTATGCTCTTCAACAACTTCTTTACTTGAAAGCTTGATCCCATCACCTGCAGTTTTTACCTTCTCTTTAAATGGATCGGCTTGAAGCAGCCGATGTAAAAACTTTTTGCCACCGGGACCAATCAGAATAGACTGGTCATCTCTTGGCGTTTCAAGAAACTTCAATCGTCCTTTTTCAATGGCCGATTTAACTATTTGACGAAACATGTTGCAATCCTCGAAATTATGCTTGGATGAATCATGCAACTTACAATACATTCGTCCCTGGAGAGATGGCCCAACATGATGATCCAGAATTCTAATATAATTATTTCTCAACAACAAATCAAATATTTGATCACACATGCCTGAATTGAAGGTAAACTTTTTATTCTCTAGCCAATCTTGTTTTGAGAACGGCTTTGGAGTTAAGCAAATGAAGTTTTTAGATTTTGCATCACCTCATTCGGCTATGCATTGTGTTTTGCACTCTATCTCCAATGTCTTTGGATAAGAAACTATACTGGCATCAGTTTTCTCGGAAGATTTTAACCTTGGCTTTAAATTTCTAAAACGAAAATAGTTAGAACATACATGTCTCAATTGAGACCAAGTGTAAGCCAAGTAAGAAATAAGCAAAGCTACCCAATTAGATATGAGCTTTAGATAAAGCAATGGGGAAAGCCTTGGCTGCAATAATTTTTCGCTATCGGTCTTTCTGAATGGTGCAATGTGTTGACCGTTGTGCTTTGTGACAATTTGATTGCTAACAAATAAATTACCCTTCTTCATTGGTCTCTCAATATTTCTTATGAAGATTTTTCTAATATATGCATCAACAACTAAGTCATGACCAAATCTGAAAAGAGGTAAATTAATTGCTAGACATACCTCTTCAAATATGTTGGGAGAGCATGACGGTGGTGTGACTTGAAGAATATCTTGATCCGCCTTCGGATAGCTCCCCAACGCCTTGCATCATCTTTTTCTTGATTTCATGCATAATTAATTTAAATATATTTGTCCACCAAACTTTCTTCGGCTACTTGTTCTTGTTCTTGAAGCTCGTCAATTTCTATGGCACGAAACTCATAGGGCAGGAAGTAGGTTCCATTAACTTCAGAAAAATCAAGTATGGCTATCTTGCTATACTTTCTGTGCCCTTTCTCAACAATGTTCGCCTCCTCGGATTTGATGGATTCGTAATATATACTACTTGATTCGGCTTTTTCAACTGAAGCACTTTTAGTTTCTGAATCATCATTCTTTTCATCGGTTATATCAATTGGCAAGGCTTCTTTTCTTTGAGCTAATTCCCTAGCAATTCTCTCTTGAAGAAGCACTTGCACCCGATCGCGCAAAGCTTTAATTCCCCCCTCAATTTTAGCCCGCTCTAGATTAGTTTGCCCCCCAATGCTTTTAGGATCTTTCGGCAATGAAGTGTTAGTGTTGCCAAAATTTTGCAATTGTATAGGGGGTGTATAATATGCTGCGGTACTAGGTGGAGGTGTATGCATTGCTGTATAACCATATGCTCTCTCACCAATACTATCAATTGATGAAGCTTCCTGCAAAACTCTAGCCTTTATTGCAGCATAATCAGGAAACAACCCCTTTTCATATTGTTCAAGGCAAAGAGCGCTAATTCTCTTGTGTTGGGCCAAGGTCTTTTTAATGCAACCACAACCGCTTCTCGAAGGGATTGCTCCGCAATACTTTCAGATTCTTTCAGCAATGATTCTTGAGTGTTGCCAAAAAATTTGAATTGCGTAGAGTATGCATTATATGCTACGGTATTTGATGACGTCACATGTGTTCCTGTAAAATTTTCACTCATTCGGCTATGACCATGAAGATGCGAGGCCGAATTATGAACATCTACAGTTGCATACGGTGCTGAAAAATTACTAACATGAGGTGTAGCGTATGATGGTTGAGAGTAACTGGCTGAATAGCTAGTAGTAGCATGGCCAATTCTCCCATCAATCGGCAAGGTTGGATTCACATATTGCAAATTAGTTGCCGATGATTAAAAAGGTGAAACACTTTCTTGTATGCTATTGGAAATTTTAAAATGAGGTGTTTCAAATTGATTAACCAAAACCATCATCTTGTTCATCGGCATATGGATTTGTGGGGTTGCCGATGCATGAGAGTTTGGATACATATGTTGTACGTTGCTAAAATCGTAAGAATTTGACGCATGAAGATTGTTATGCATCGGCCCTTGCGCATAATTAGATGCATCATTGATAAAACTAGGGCTAGCCGATACATTATGCTCATTAGGTGATCCAGCAACAACATATGGATTATTTGCATCTACAAAGGGGAATTGGGTGTTCATATTCCCATTGTAGATTGCAGCAACTTGATGACGATCTCTTCGTAGAAAGAACAGGCTGGAGACCGTTAAAAACTTCTTCCCCAGCGGAGTCGCCAAAAAGTGTGTTCACACACGAACACGTCACCATGTACCCTCGACGCCGGGGGTGATGCACCGCAGCTCACGTCGAAGAAGACCCAGTCGGAAGTGCGGTATGCTGGCAATCCGGCGGGTGCTTTTGAGGACCCGAAACCCCACACACCCGGGAGGGACCCCGTCAGGGCGCGCGGCGGCTATGGGCTGCCCTTGGTCGACCTGATCGCCCCTAGAGCCTCGAGGTTCGTCGCCCTGCAACAAGTAGAACGAACGAAGAACGAGGAAGAAGAAGAACTAGGGTTATGGAGAAAAGATAAAAGATAAAAAGTGGTAGATGATTTGTTCGATTGTGTGTGGTTCAATCGGCTATCACCCTTAGGTATATAAGAGGCGTCTGGACTTCCCGTTCAAGGAAAAGGCTTGGATTCACGTCCAAAACCATAGACAAATTCGTATTGGTTTTGTCCGAACTTTCCAAAACTGTTCGGTTTAAACTGGCTGCACCTTGCGGGTCTTTTTTGTGGTGGTAAACGACCTCGGATGGAAACGAGTCCAAAAGCAATCTTGACCGTTTCAATGAGGGGAACAAATTTCATGTTGAACGTTTTTTTATCAGAGGTTAGCTTGAGGGTCAAATCGCTCGAGCAAAATAGGCTATTATTCGCGCTACCCATGAGACACGGTGTTTGGTGGGGCGCGCCATTTTTTGCCTCCTGACAGAACTGCAATCCGATGGCTCTAACTTTTGCATACAAACTTGGATTGGAACGATTTTTAAATCCAAATCGATCGTTTCGATGAGACGAACACAATCTGTGTAGATTATTTTTCTATACGAGGCTTTCTTGGGGGCGTAATCAGCTGAATAATAATCTGAATATAAAATCTGAGTACTTCGAGTATAGTTTCGGCCCTCGAGATGAGATCGGATAGCGATGGCCCAAACTACAAAGATGTCCATGTCGAAAATACGGACTTTTTCATGTAGACCGCTTCTCCATTTGAGGTCATCTTAATTAAGTTCTTGACCATGCCAAAATTGGGTGTCAATAGACGAATGGGGGCTGCGCCTGGTCGGCCTTGAAGGGTCCCGCGAGAGCCCCGTTCTTGTGGTTCCTCTGCATGCCGCCATCATGACGCTCACCCCAGAAGTGGGTGCAGGGGGCGACCACCATCAAACGCCAGCGACGTGGCTGCTGAAGAAGCGGCGCTGGTCGGGGCTCCCGAGGTGATGACCCCCGGGGCTCCTGCGTGCTGTCCTGAGGAGGCGGCCGGAAGGCTGGAGCAGTCCAATGCTCCTGAGATGGAAGCCTCCGAGGCTCGGGTGAGCCGCCCTGAGGCGGCGGCTGAGGAGTCGAAACTGCCCGACGCTCCCGAGGTCGGCCCCTCTGGGACCCCGCCAACCGCCCCTGGCGCTGGCGGTCGCGCCCAGGGCTTTGGCTAGCTTCGCCTGAATTTTGAAGCACTCCGCAAGAGGAAAGGGTCTCCAAGCTGCAGTGGTAACGCCTACCGGCCATTGAAGCAGAGGAAGTATATAGCCATAGATGAGTAAGTACCTCATCTTCGTGATTTCCTGATAGCTGCATCCCCTCCTGACACAACTCTTTAGGGTCCCTTCGGCTGGGGCGGCGAAATCTCCTGAGAAGCGACCTCCACCCACTTCCGGGCTCACTACTGGCCTTGAACACTCCCTGCCAGACTGCTGCGCGCGGCACTAGACCTGTTGAGGAGGTGGACGTGCCGACCAGGTGTCTTGACCCTGCGTTCTTGTCGTCCCTCCTTCACGGTCCTGTCTGGGGTGCTGAAGGCGTGCCCAGGGCCCCTCCGTTGGTCATCGCCCGCAGCTGGGCGACCTCAGCCTTGGCCTCGTCCTCGAGCAACGAGGCCTCACCCCGCAGTGCCTCCGCCGAGGCCCGAAAGGCGGCGGGGAAGGCACGAGCCTCCAGCCCCCTGCTATGAGCAGGTGAGCCGCTTCAATCTTCCCCAACGATTCCCGGTGCGGTGGACTGGCCCGGACGCGCGTTTGAGCTTGCGTGCGGGAGTGGCACCACTACTAGGAAAAAGCCTACTAGTGACGCACCAGTTTTGCCTACTAATGGCGCACTACTCATGCGCCACTAGTACCAAGCCACTAGTATTAAAGACTAATGGCGCACCACTGGTGCGCCATTAGTATCTGGTATACTAATGGCGCATCACGCAGTGCGCCATTAGCATAGACCAACATGCGCCATTAGTGTGCCTCCCAGGGGGCGATATTTACACATGTGCTTTGCCATACTAATGGCGCACTGTGGGGTGATGCGCCATTAGTATCCTTTGGCATACTAATGGCGCACATTGGGGTGATGCGCCATTAGTATGAATATTAGGGTTTTTTTCTTTTCTGATATTTGCACAGGTTACAAAATATATTATTGGACAGAATATAGACAGCACCACACAGCAACAGCAGATTCATCGAATACCATAGAAGATTAGTCTCAGAATACAATTCATCATATTAGTCTCCGAATTCAAAAGACCGAACAAAGATAGAACATTACAAGTCTCGAGACCGCGAGTAGCGAGTTTGTCTTCACATTACAAGTCGATATCAATCATCTAAACTACCATCACATAGAAGAGAGCTGCGGTCATCACGATGAGCATCATCGCGATGAAACTGGTCTTCATCCGGTTCCTCCAACGCTCCCTCCTCTCTCCCGCTAGATAGCGCGCGTATCTAGATTCCGCCTCCGACCTAGTGGTGTACCCTTTGTAACTATTACCGCTGAAACGGTGAACCTGTCTCCGACACTCCTCCCAGTCGTCGTAGACTCCGGGAACCTTACCCTTGTACACGACATACGACGGCATCTCTATGCACTAGCCAAACAACAGACAATACATAAGCAATATATAAGTATGCAACAAAAGGATCGGAAGAGAAAAGCAAGACATTAATAGCACGATTCATGGTCCTACTAATAAATAGCATCGATTACATCTAAGTTGAACGACTGTCCAAACCAAAGAGACATACAAGTTCATTGAAGTTTAATTACAGCATGAGCTAATCGTTGTTTCAGAACTACACATAGCATCACTACTTTCGACTCGACTCATGGGATCGGAGCGTGGATGAAGCCGCCGTCTTTCGTGATGGTCATGAAGTCGCAGGCGTTGTCAGCCTGCATTTGTAGCGTTGTGTCTATCTCACTGTTGGACGGCTGATATTTGAGGTAGAACTGCCCCGAGGTACGAAGGACATCTTGATGGATGATTTCTGCAAACTCCGACTGGATGCGAAAGAATTCTTGTCGGATGTCCGCGTCCTGGATTGCCGCCAAGCTTGCGGCCCAATCTTTGAGATTATTTGGTAGCAGAAGGTGATTATGGTCCCGTACGATCGCCCGCATGTGATGGAGGGCGTAGTAGGCATCCTTCTGACCGCCAGGCGGCTGCTTGACGCAGGGGAACGTCGTATTGTGGGTGAACACGTGCCTGCCGTACCTACGAACTAGCCTCTTAAAGGTGCCTCCAGATGCGGCATAGCCGGGGAGAGCATCATCAAGAACTTTCTTGATATTTGTGTAGTCTATCTTGGAGTCACGGTCCGGGTCGAAATACGTGGCCATGGAATATTTCGGGCTTAAGAGGATGAGTGTGCAATGTGTGTCACTGCACAGAACACGGAATGTTAGAAAAAAAAAGAACGATCAAAATCTAAGAAATCATATGTTACGGGGCGGTTAGGGGATGACTTACTCGGGAAAGTAAGGCACGAGGAAGTTATCCTTATCTGGGTTTGCCAAAATGACGCCTTCGAGGTCTGAACTTGCGACTTGCCGGTCCCCAGCGCTGCCCAAGATCTTGGCACACATGTAGAAGGGGTCGACTATCACAATGTCCGGGGTCTTGTCTCTAATGATCCGCATCTTCATACTCAGCGAAAACATCCGAACGAAGGTGTAGTGCAGCGGATGAAGGTTAAACATAGCGAAGATGTCATCAAACCGCAGGACGATCGTACCCCCAACGGCGCTATCCACAAAGCCCTTGCCCTCTGGCACCTTGGCCACGAAAACCGGGTATGCCACATCATTCTCTCTGAGACGCCGCTTCTCCAAAGAAAGAACACTGTCATGCAGACTCCGCATAGCACCGGTTGCAGCATTGAGCATATTTGTCGGTAGCATCGCCCTACCCGCCACATGCACCCTCCTCGAGATATCCTTAGGTGAAGGTGGCCCGTCCTGAGCACGGATCGTACTCGGTGTCGGCTGGCTCGCACCGGCGCCCTTGTTAGTCTTTCGTTTCCGTCCCTTCTTCTTGATCTGCTGTAATGGGATCGAGTTCTGCTCACAGACCGCCTTCTTGAGCGTGTTGGGGCTGATAATATTCCGCACCTCAGCTATCTGAGGCTCAGTGAAGGCGGCAGCTAGAGGCGTCTCCTGAGAACTGAACGCTAGACGACGCCTGTTGCAATTGGGTTTCTCCGCCGTACCAGCTAGATCGCGGTCGTCTTTTTCAGGGTTGGGTTCTTGAGGAGCCCCGCAGAACTCGTCACCGTACCCATGTTCGGCAAAGTACTTATCGTTGTTGGTAAATGTATCGTCGTCGTTGTCGTCGTCGTCCGGATCCTGTGCCATAGGGATGTCCGGCATGTCCGGTAGCGTTGCGGCGTTCTTGCCATGGCTTGGCGCTGGCATGACTGGCGGTCTTGTCTGTGGGGTGGTGTCCCCCGCCCCCAAACGAATCTGGCTCTTCGGCCAAAGCAGGGGCCAGCTTACGCAGGCGCTGAGGGTCATCACATCACCTTCGTTGGCCCCAGCGGGTCGAATCGGAGGTAACAACTCATCGCAGCCTGGCAGCACCCGAACCAGTTCAACCCTATACAAGGTGGGTGGCCTCGGATTATCGTGGAACACGCGGTTGCCAGTTGAACAATTCTGCCCTTGGCGACATCGACCAACTCGCCGCCCACGAAGTGTAGGAGAGTGCAAGGAACGTCGGCGGCGCGCTGCGAAAACATGTAGGGCGTCAGGGATGCCCAGTCAAAGGCAAGGATATGAAGTCAACGGCTGAGAGGCTTAGTTACCGTGATGCCGTCGAGCTCGGCTAATGTCGAGACACCGCCAACGGCGGGCGTGCAACTGACAGAGGGGCCGCTTGCTGGCGAGGTGCCGGCGGGCGTACACCCGGGTGCATTAAGCTCCAATGCCCGTGCCGGCGCCGGAGACACGAATACTGCCTCCGCCAGAGACACCAATGGCGCTGCCAGTGCATTGTCCGAGTTGCTGGCCGTGAAGCTGGGAACCGGGGGAGGCCCCTGTTGGCCGCCCGCAATCCACGTCGTCAGCCCCTGAATCAAGGTAGGCACCATGGCGGTGAGCGTCCTTCCCAGTTGTTGTTGCACTTGCTCTTGGACAATCTCCGGAATCCGCGCCACTTGTGCCTTGAGTTCTTGAACCTCGTGCGACTGGCTTTCCGAGCTGGTCTTTTTCTCCTTTCGCCCACCAGCGGTATAGTATGACGACCATTTTGTGGACAAGCCTTTGCCGGCCACACGACCAGCTGACGACGGCTTACTGAGCTTATGCTTGTTTTTCATTACGTTCAACGCCCTATTTAATGGGGTGTGGAAAGGGGAGCTCTGAGACGACCCCGCGCTACTGCTTTCAGCCTCCTGCGGAAGGAATGTGAACAATTTAGAAATTTGGCTTCATTAATTAGAATGCAACCATATGGAGCTAATTACGCGGGGGTGTATTCCTTACAGGAACAAGCTCAAGCGCCCTGGTCTTCGGATCCGTGGTAAGCTCCTTTGTTACCGGGTCCTCCTTGTACCGGGCCCTTACAAAGTTCCTGGTCTGCTTGTCACGGTATTTCTCGAAGCGGGGCGGTAGGCCATGCTCGACACGCTCCGCGTCCTCCTTGTCCCATATAGGCTCCGCCACTCTGTAACCGCCGGGACCGAGTTGGTGGACCCCTAAGTTCAACTGCCGCATTTCTTTCCCCCACTGACTTGATTCGGAGGTTGCGCTGCTCTCGCACTTGATCTTGAACTCCTTGTAGTCATCTTCGCTGATCGAAGGATATTTTTCCTTGATCTTCTCATAACTATCACCTTTTTCAATCTTTGCCTTCACCGTGCTTCTCCAAGTTGACAGGGCCATGCTCATCCTCGTGAGAGCGGCACTGTTCACTTTATTCCCTGAGAGGCGTGTGTTTGCAAAGTCAGCGGGGAACTTGTATCGTTCGTGCAGCTTCGTGAAGAGGAGGCTGCGCAAATTCCCTCGGTCCTTATGCCTTAGGTTCTCGGTGTTGATCGAGATGGTGCTCCGGAGAATGCACCCGAGCTGAACCGAGTACCCCTTGACTAATTCTTTGGGCGCCGTTGGATGCCCGTCGGAGTTCACTTCAGTAAATTCTTCCTTGATGGTGCCGAGCACGCTCGGGCGCCGGTCCTTCCGTTGCCTCTTCGGTTGGCTGCCATCTGTGCGTGCGCCGCCATCATCAGTGGTGGCATCCTCGGCGGCACCATCAGTGGTGTCATCCCCGACGCCACTAGGGGTTGTGTAGTCAGGATCGGTGTCTTCCGCGGCATCCTCATAGCGGTGAGGTTCTTCCTCCAGCTCCTGGGACAGCTCCCAGAATTGCTTGCCGCCCGAACCGCCGGCCTCATCGTTGTGGGCCATGTTTCGCTCTAAATAGGAAAAAGTTTGGTCAAAAAGTTGGTTATTGTCAAGGAATAAGATCATGGTCTCATCATTTAGGGTTTGTCGACACCGAGGCATCCTAAAAGCTAAGATTTTATCATTTAGGGTTTGTCGACGCCGAGGCACCCTAAAAGCCTAAGCGTACATCATTTAGGTTCTCATCGACACCGAGGCACCCTAAAAGCCAAGGTTTTATCATTTAGGGTTTGTCGACGCCGAGGCACCCTAAATGCTAAGTTAAGTTTTCATCATTTAGGGTTTATCGATGCCGAGGCACCCTAGGTTGACTGATATATATGGGTATCTTCTAATAATATACCCTACTTAATTAAAGATAAACACCAAGAGACAGTAAACATATCACACTTCTATATGTATAAAACAAGAGGCAGTTGATCCTACTTAATTAAGTACTAAGATACCCCGGCCCATGCATTAGTCGCAAGTACCCCATATGTCCTATTTTTAGCAAAGTCATGCTAAAATTCACGGAAAATTTCAGCATGACCTTTGCTGAAAATAGGACATATGGAGTACCCGAATTTGCCGGAACGGAAGTTAATCGACATTCCGGCAAACTCAAGGGCCTCTCGGGCTACCTGCAAAATCATTATCCCCGCGTAATGAAGTCGCCAATGGGTCATTTTAGAAGATCACAAGTAGCATCATCACAAGTACAACATCATCACAAGTACAGCAGCAGAAGCAGAAGTGAATACAGGCATAACAGCAGCAGCAGCAGGTTTATTCTTCTTCTTCATAAACATTAATTGGTGTGGGTGACTCTATCTGCCCTCTAATGACTCACTCAACTTAACAGGACAACCCACAAGCATTGTTTTGATTCCGACAGCTGCTGTAAAATACATCCAGCAAAGGTGCTCTAAAATCATAAATACTACCCCCCCCAAATCTTTAGCTCAATTCTGAAAATACATGGCTAGGACAACGGTAGCATTCAACCACAAGCCCAAGCCTATACTTAACTAGGCCCAGGTCCATTAAATTCTTACAGAAACCAAGAAATGGAATCAACTCCCCTTGTTGCTGATTCAGTCATGGGAGATGCCATGTCTAAAAAATATCAAGTAGCACCATCATGTTCAATTTCAATATAAGGAATATTACAAACTTAACAGTTAAGATCCCAGGTGAGTAACACACTTTGGTCTTCTAGTTACAAAACAAAACTAACATAATTCTAGATGCCATAATCAGATCAAAATTTCAAACCACACACTTACTTTCAAATATCAAATTAGGAACATTTTGAGACATAGGAAAACAGTGTACATCTGAAAATGCTGCAAACTATGAAGAAAAACAAGAACACTACGTAATACATGATTATTCAGTTAAGACAAGAGAAACCTTCAGCAACTACTACTGTAAGTAATACACCTGTTAACACGTTTCTGAACATACATCCAGCAAGTTTCAGTAGACCAGAGAATATCCCTACAATAGTGCCCTCCAACGGTAGTTCTTGCTTGCAGTAGTTTTAGGGAGTACTGCAATTTTGCAAGATTAAAGTAAAACATTTCAGTTAATGCAAGTACTCCTCTTGCTCTCTACTTTATCTCTTCTCTTCTTCAGTTAATTAACTGAATTTTACTAATGTTGTTGTTAACTGAATTTTACTGATGTTGTTGTTGACTTGCTGTTAATGAACAGTGGCTAAGTATGGCTGTGCTGTCAGGTTACTACTAGCAGCAACATGGAAGTAGACTTGATGACCGCGTTCGTCAGGCACAAATATGTAAGGAAGGAGCAAGTGCATCTACTTATTGGAACAAGCCTGACAGTGGGAAAGCTATAAACTTATAATGACCGCGTTCAGATAAAAGATTGCAACCAAGCAGATCTGGAAAATGTATTATCAACTATAAAATATGGGTTGCAAACCAAACAACTAATCATACTTTGTCAGATGATAACTATTGCAAACTACACAAGTAAGCAGAGCACATGTATATACCTGTATCACACTGTCTTGGAGCCAACAAACGCCTCAATTTTTCTCCAACCGCGATCGAACCTGTTACGCAGAAACACAAACAGAGAGATACATGTAACTAACGAGGACAGAAAGACAAGGTAACAAGAACTCCACAGCTCAATTAAGCATATGGTTCTTCTTTCACTCTGGTGTACCATTATGGCAAAGCCATATATGTATGTACAGTTGAATTCAGAGAAGAGAGAGCTCAGATCCTAGAACAGGGATCTCTCTGGAAGACATGTGAGCTAAGTTGTACTATTAACAAACATGACCAATCTTGTCACCAGACCAAGAACACTAGAAATTATCCAGAGAACCAGACCAAGAACAGTACAACAAATTAATGAACCAAAGAGAATAGAAATTAAGAGGACAAGCGGGGGGGTGAAGAAGAGGGGGTGGAGCGGGGCCTGATCAGTCCAGCGTCGGGGGAGAATCACGCCGGCGACGGGGTCGTTGCGGTCGCCACTCCTTGTCGCCGTCGAGCTCACGCCGGGGGGGGGGGGGGGTGAAGAAGAGGAAGACGGCAGTGGTCCTCTTGGGCAGGCCGCGCGGTGTTGGACGGCGAGCACGAGGTTGACGCAGGCGGGGCCGCGGGGGGAGGGGGGATGGCGAGGGCGTGGGCGGAGGGGGCGCTTGGGCGGGAGGACGTCGAGGGCACGGGCGCGGGCGGAGGGGGGACGGCGAGGGAGGCAGCGCTCGGCTCGGGGAGGGGGCGTTGGGGGCGGTGGTGGTCGGGTGCGGCGGGGGCAGCGAGCACGGCCGGGGACGGCGAGCACGGGGGCGGTGGTGGTCGGTGGTGGTCGGGCACGGGTGAGATGAGGCAGGGGAGGGATTAGAGAGAAATGTGAGAGATTGGGCATTTTAGTGTGGGGGGAAGCTTACTAATGGCACACCCCGCAGCGGTGCGCCATTAGTATGTTTTTTAGATAGCAATGGCGCACCCACGATCGGTGCGCCATTAGTAATCTTTTTTTATATAGCAATGGCGCACCAGCCAGAGGTGCGCCATTAGTAATCTTTTTTTTATATAGCAATGAATATGAATATGTTAATTTTTTAGAAAATGAATATGAATATGAAACAGTAATATTTTTTTATAAAAACAGTAATAATTTTTTAAAAAATATCATCAAATTTGTTATTTGAAAATATTTATGAATATGAAAAAATATCATCAAATTTATTATTTGAAAATATCATCAAATTTGTTATTTGAAAATATAATCAACTTTGTTTTTTTTTGCAATTTTAGTTGCATTCATTTGTGACGGTGGAGCGGGCTGGGGAGGGTGCGGGGGAGGGGTGCGGTGGGTTGGCGGCGGCGGTGGAGCGGGGGAGGGTGCGGTGGGTCGTCGGCGGCGGTGGAGTGGGGGAGGGTGCGGGGGGTCGGCCGCGGCGGCCGGTGGAGCGGGGGAGAGGGTGCGGTGGGTGCTCGGCGGCGAGGGGGACCGGAACTGGCGAGGTGGGATAGCGATCGAGATGGAGGGGGATTGAGATCGAGTGTCCATGAAATTTAAAAATATTCATGAGTTCAAAAAGTGCCCATGAAATACAATCGAGAAATGAAGGCTACAATTTAAATACAATCGATCTTAGCTAACTATCTGTTCACAATCTTCTTGCCCTTATTTTTCGTAAATGGAGTTCTTCTCTTGAACGGACGTCCTTTAGGTAGGGTGGTCCTGCTTCTTCTGGTGGTGTATGCTGATACTTCATCATCGTCGTCATGTTCCATCTTCGGGTCGCCGTACTTGTCGAAGTCTTGCTCATGGGCGACTCCATCCATTCCGATGATCTTCCTTTTGCCTCTCCTCACGACAACACGACTGGGCTTTGACGGGTCGGTAATGAAGAAGCATTGGTCCACTAGGGAAGCCAGTACCCATGGCTCATTTTTCGCAGTGACGTTCGCGCCTGCGGTCTTTGATTTGGCTTCGGGTATAACCATGGTGGTGAAATACCGGTCTTCTTTTATGACGCTCTTGGCCCATATGACACGGAACATCGGGAGCTTCTCTCCAGCCTAGCTCAGCTCCCAGATCTCCTCGATCCTTCCGTAGTATCTGTCCGTGTCGTTACCAGTGTAGGATTCCATCGTTACCCTAGAGTTCTGATAACCATTGCTCTTCATGTCCTTGTCCTCGGTGTAGAATTTGTAGCCGTTGATATCGTACGCCTCATACGTCATCAGGTTGTGCTCGGCGCCCTGTGACAAGGCGAATATGAGTTGTTCTGCCGCGGAAGAATCCTCATGTAAAGGGTACGATAGAAGCTTCTGCTTGAACCAACGTGTGAAACATGAGTTGTGCTCTTTGATTATATCTCCGTCCGTCCTCTGTTGGCCTCGGTCATTGTACGTCTTCTCAATAAAGGTTTTGTGCTCTACCACCCAAGGATCGACCACGTCTATGTGTTGTAGCACGACTAGGTTTGCTCTTTCAAAGTCGGCGAGTCGACCCTCGAAGTGGACATGCATTTTGCGGCGACCCTCACGGTGACCCCATCCAGCGAGCCTGCCGAGGTGCCTGTTGACGGGCAGACCAACGGGGTTCTCGATGCCTAGATAATTCGTGCAGTAGGAGATACACTCTTCGGTCAGAAAGCCCCTGGCTATGCTTCCCTCTGGACATGCCATGTTGCGAATGTATCCTTTGATGACACCATTCATCCTTTCGAACGGCATCATGCTGTGCAGGAACGTCGGCCCGAGTTGGATGATATCCTCCACGATATGGACCATCAGATGCACCATAACGTCGAAGAATGCGGGCGGGAAGTACATCTCAAGCTCGCATAGTATCACCATGATCTTTTCCTGTAGCCTTATGAGTTTCCTCACGCCAACCGACTTCTGAGAGATGACGTCGAAAAAGTTGCATAGGCCAAATAGCGTTTCACGGACGTGCGCGTCCATGATCCCACGGATTGCAACTGGAAGTATCTGCGTCATCAGCACGTGACAGTTGTGAGACTTCATCCCGCTGAACTTTTGCTTCGCTGGGTCTAGGTATCTGCTTATCTTCCCCGCGTAACCATAAGGAAGTTCAACGCAGGTGAAAAACTGATCGATATCCTCCTGACTTAGAGTGAAGCAGGTGGGAGGGTAGTCATTTCCGGTCTTCTTGGCCTTTTTGCCTTTGCGACGACTTTCCGTGTCCTGCTTCGCCTCATCATCATCATCATCATTAGCGTGAAGCTCCTCCCTGATGCCCATTGATTTCACGTCTGCCCTTGCTTTCGGCCCATCTTTGGTCCTCTCTGGCATGTTGAGCAGGGTACCAAGCAGACTCTCGCACACGTTCTTCGTGATATGCATGACATCAAGGCTATGAGGCACACGGTGGATCTTCTAGTACGGCAAGTCCCAGAAAACAGACCTCATTTTCCATACCTTCAGCAGCGGCTCTGGCGCCTTTCGCTTCTTTCCCGGCTCTGGCGCCTTTTGATTCTTTCCCGGCAGTGGGCAATCTTTCCAATTTTTCAACAGCTCGTCTATTTCCTCGCCGCTCCTCGTACGCGGGCGTCTTCGGGGTTCGGTTTCACCATCGAACAGATCCTTGCGTTTCCTCCACGGGTCATCGCCACGAAGCCACCTTCGATGTCCCATCACGGTTTTCGAACACCCTGGATCTCTATCTAGCTGGCGATACGTTGTGTCATCCATGCACCTGAGGCATCCAGAAAATCCGTGGACCGCCTGCCCCGCGAGATATCCGTAACCGAGATAGTCGTGCACCGTCGTGAGCAGTGCGGCTCTCATAGGGAAATATTATTTCTCTGCGGCGTCCCACGTATTGGCTGGCATTTTCCACAGCATGTCTAGCTCCTCTTTCAGGAGCCCCAGATACAGATTGATGTCGTTCCCTGGTTGTTTCGGCCCTTCAATTAGCATACTCATGTGAATGTACTTCCTCTTCATGAACAACCAGGGGGGAAGGTTGTACATCCACACAAACATAGGCCAGGTGCTATGTGTGCTTCTCTGGCTGCCAAATGGATTGACTCCATCGGTGCTCGCGCCCAGCACGATGTTCCTTGGATCCTTCCGAAATTCTGGGTGTTCGAAGTTCAATGCTTGCCACTGGCTCCCATCCTTAGGGTGACTCAGCATCTTGTCTTCTTTATTTATCTCCGGATCATTTGCATCATCTTCTCGCTTCTTCTCCTCCCTATCCGCGTGCCAATGCAAGAGCTTTGCTACCTTAGGGTCCGCGAAATACCGCTGTAGACGAGGAGTGATCGGCAAGTACCACACCACTTTTCGAGGAGCTTTCTTCCTCTTCTTGTATCGAGTGACGCCGCACACCGGACATATGGTAGACTCCGCGTGCTGGTCCCGATAAATGGTACAATTGTTCATGCACACATGGTATTTCACGTGCGGTAAATCCAGAGGACACACGATTTTCTTCGCCTCCTCGAAACTGGTCGGGCACTTGCTCCCCATGGGAAGACGTTCGTGCCAGAATGTCATGTTCTCGTCGAAGCATGCGTCGGTCATTTTGTGTTTTACCTTCATCTCCAGAGCCATGAGCGTTACTTTCAGGCGGGTATCCTCGGTCCTGAATCCTTCATACAATGGAGTAACCGCGTCTATCTCCAGTTGATCCAGCTTGGCTTTGTCTCGGGCGGCAGCTCTTGCGTTATCCGTCTGCTTGAGAAGCAGCTCTTGAATATGAGGGTCCTGCACCCAGCCCATCGATGGTCCATCGTCGTCTGCTCTGCCGGCATCTTCATCTTCATGATCATGCCCTTCGTCTGCTCCAGCATCTTCCTCATCATCATGTCCGGCATCTTCTACATGATGAATGTGTACAGCATCACCATCGTGATCATGTCCTAGAGATTCTTCGTCTTCTCGCCCGCCCGAGCCGCGGTGGTTGTCTTGCTGCCCTTCCTCATTTCTTGCCCGGCCCCCATGGACGACTTCATAGTCATCTTCATCACCTTGCCACCGATAGCCATCCATGAAACCACGCAAGAGCAGGTGGTCCCGCACCTGCCCGGAATCCGGGTCCGCAATAAGGCTCTTCAGCTTGCATCTTTGACACGGACATCTTATCTTCGTCTCGTTCTTTTGAAGCATCTCGGCCTTCGCGGAGCTCAAAATCCTATTCACGATGCCTTCGGTCATCGTGCGGACCATGGTCGCCTGCGGGGTAGAGCAAAACGATATTTTAGAACCAAGAAAAAATTTGGCATGACTTTCCCTAAAAATAGGACCAAAAAGAATGCATAGTGCCAAAATTCTCGCCGAAACGGCAATGAATCAACATTCCGGCAAAATATTGGCAACTATCGCATTTCAAATACCGGTACCTGCAAACACAAACATATATGCAACACCACAAACATATGCAACACCACAAACATACATAGATCTAGCTAGGCCATAAAAAGTGCATGTGCACGTTGTTGGAGGGAGAACAACATAAAGATAGCTTCCCCCTTACTTACCTATCAAAAAAAGGCAATTTAACCACTTAATTTGGATGAATCTATGGTGCAAATGAGGTGAGGAGGAGGAGGCAGCCGAGACAAGCTTGGAGGAGGAGGTGGAGAGAATGAAGTGGGGAAAGTGAGTGGGTAGGTGTGGCTGTCCAAAATATCTAGCTGGTCCCAGGTTACTAATGGCGCACCATGTACAAATGCGCCATTAGTAACCCTGGTTACTAATGGCCCACCTGCTGGTGGTGCGCCAATAGTAGTTTTGCAAAAAATAAAAAAATACACTAATGGCGCACCAGGGCACAGTGCGCCATTACTAGTTTAAACTAGTAATGGCGCACTATACCCTGTGCGCCATAACTAGTTTTGCAAAAAAAAAATAGTAGTGGCGCACTATGTGGCTGGTGCGCCATTACTAGTTAGAACTAGTAATGGCGCACTGTGCCCTGGTGCGCTATTAGTATGTTTGGAAAAAAAATTGTTACTAGTGGCGCACCGTGTGTCTGGTGCGCCATTAGTGTCTTTCACACTAATGGCGCACCAGCACATGGTGCGCCACTGCTATATAGTAGTGGCGCACCACATGTCTGGTGCGCCATTAGTGGCCATTTCATCTATAGCCCTTTTCCTACTAGTGCACCGTCCGCCACTTCCTCTTCCAGGAGGCGATGGGTGCACTGAGCCAGCTCGGGGAAGAGCTTGTCATCAACCTCGGGCATCTTCAGCGTGAGCGCGCCAGTGCGAAGGCCAAGACATCCCTTGCGACCTCCCGCGAGGCCAGCACTCGGGCCTTGGAGGAGGCCAGGGAGGCTGATCGCCACCGTGAGGTCGCCGAGGAGCGCGAACGGGAGCTCCAGGCCTTGAACGCAACCCTTGAGCAGCAGGTCGAGGCGCGCCGGGCCGTCCTGGCGTCAATGAGGCGGGCGCCTTCCAAACAGAAGGAGATCTTGAAGCACGAGGAGGCGCTAATTTTGGAGGCCTCGGAGCGCAGCCTTGAGCTCGAACGGTTGGAGACGAGGGAGCGCCAGGTGACCCTGGCTGAGGACGCCATCAACGCGCGCGAAGCCGAGATCTGGGAGGAGGTTGATCGGAGGGTGGCGAAGGCTCGCGCAGATCTTGCCAATGAGTACGACCTGAAGTTGAAGCTCCTGGAGGCCGAAGCTGAGGGCAGGACCACCGCCCTCAGGTCAAGGCTGGACGAGACGGAGCAGCGTGAGAGGACCGCCGTGGCGGCCCTGACCTCTTCCTAGGCTGATCTGGCCTCCGCTCCTGCCGATCTGCTCTCGCTCCAGCAGCAGATTGATGACGCCGCGTCCCTCGCGCAACAGAATAGGGAGGAGGTGTGTCGTCAGCAGACGCTGCAGCGTGAGCACGCCCCCATGCTCAAGGCCCTCAGGCTGATGGCCAACCGAGCACTGGGCGCCATCTGCGAAGAGCACGTCCCTGATCCCCATGTGGAAGATTATGCCAGCCATCTTCGATTCTTCACCGAAGTCGTGACCCGCCCGGAGGCCTCCTTGGGCGTGCGTTCTCACGCGTCTTCAGTCATCTCCAGAACCTCGACCCCCCTTCAATTTCGACGCCACTATTACCCCAGTTCCCGGGGCTATCCGGGACAACCTGTCGCACTGGGTGGACAATCACGTGGACGTTCTTGTCAGGGCGTTCGCCACTGAGGAAGACACGGTGGTGGTCATGGCGGACGAAGATGACGCCAGCGACAGCGCCAGCAGCGTGTACGAAAGCGACCAAGACGACGCTACGAGCGGCATGTCCAATTAAGCCCACATTCCTTCGCTTGAACCTGCACGCAAAGACTGGGACACGGCCCCACAGGGCGTAAGAGCATTTGGGAGGGGGAGCCCCTCGTGTATATAATTTAACGTTCTATTTTTTAGGCCGGACCTGAAACGCGCTTTTGCAAGCTCACGAGCCCCTCACCAGGGTTGTTGCTGTAACTTACCTCGATCCCAACAGGCCTTGAACTAGTTTTATGGTTGCCGATGTGCCTTTCTCCTGTGGAGAGCCCTTTATGGACTCACGAGGTTTTAGATCTCCCGAGGAGCCTGCTGGTCCGCCCGAGAGGGCCTCGCGAGGAGCGAATGCCAGACTAAGGCAGGATGCGCGCGTGGTGGTCCCGCGGCAATTGTACTCTTGATTCTGGGGGATTTGCCGCCGCCCGGGCTTGCCTGAGCGCGGTCGACATGTGCATACCATGCCCAGCCCCTGCTCGCGAGGCGCTCGCAAGGGGAGGGGTAGCAGGCGTGAGCCTCAAAATAAAGCACGCAACCAAAATGCAAGAAATCCACACGAACAAAAAGAAGACTCCCCCCACGCTTGACAACAAAAATAAGACTTCAAGTTTAGCTCAAAAGGGCGGCGAATCGAATTAGAGAAAAAGGGATGAAAGCAAATGGCCACATCTGGCACCTAGCTAGTCTTCTTGTCTTCCCACCAGCGCGGAGCTAAGTGCTTTCATTGGCTGTGAGCATAGTCATTGGGGGACAGTGTCGACGACCAGCACCGAGCATGGTGCTTCCACTAGGACGTGGGCGGGAGCCCCCGAGGCCCGAGGGCGGCACTCCAGAGACTCCGGGGCATGTACAGCCCCACTCATTATTACATGAGAGTGTCATGAGCGGAGACCTTCACAGGCGCGAGCCTAGCTTCATATCGCCAGAAGAGGGCCCCGCCCTGCGCCACCCCCGACCACCGTTGGGGTGTCCGGAAACCAGGACAAGACCAAGGGGCAAGGAGGACGCTAGCGGCGCCCTCGGCGACCACGGGCCCTCTGCCGGGAGGGGGCTCACCGGCGCTTCCCCCGACAGAGGGCCTACCTCCGTGCAGCGCCTTGCTCCGTGCGGCGCGGGCGAGGGCCTGGCTCCGGGCCTCTCCCAGGCAGCCCCTAGAGCACCACTCCCACCGGGGGCGGAGCCACCGCCCTGGGGTCTCCAACTGGTGCCGCGGCCGGGTTCACCTGCAGCTCATGGTTAATGTAAGCTTGCTCCTGAGATATTGGCTATACCCCACCGTCGTCCTCGCTGAAGGGGTCTGCGAAGCCTCCAAGCGACTCATGGAAGGCCCGTGCCTCGGGCGTTGCACCTACCTATCCTGGCTCGGGGAACGGGCTGGGGCCTTCCCCCGACAAGTACTCCAGGTTCACCATCCGGGGCACATAGGCGTCTGCGATTGCCTCGCCGGAGCCATCACCCAGGTGCCCCGCGCCTCGAGCCACTGGCGGCGGCATTTGGCCCTGGTGGCCGCTGGGTGGCATTCCAGTGCGTCCCCATGGTGGACCGCCAGCACTTGTCCCTCCTGATGGTGGCGCTGTCGAGACAACACGGCCTGTGCCGAGGTCTACGTTGGTGTTGTCGGGTCCCCCTGGCGCCCCAAGGGGCGTGCAAGCTCGCCGGGGCCTCGCGCGCGCTTCCGCCACCACCTGAGGTGTGGCCAGGGAGCAGAAAGGCGGTGTACCTCCGCAGGCAGCGTCCAGCAGTTCAGCGCCGCGCTCAGTAGTGCATCACGGCCGCCTCCGCGAGCCTGCATCGCAGCAGCTCCCGCGCCACGATGAGTTGCGGCTCGCATGTTCGCCTGCTCCTATCGGGTGTGCGGTGCCGTTGCCGTGCCGTAGCCTGAAGATCGTGTGGTGGCACGCGTGCACCGCGACGCGAGGGCGGAGGGCGACGGTCCGCACCGCCGGTCCCCGGAAGTGTTGGGCGTTGCGCGGGCCGCCTGGAGCGCGGAGTTGAGGTCTTCTTGGGTGGACGGTGCCGCCCGGGCGATCCAGGCAGCCTAGTGATCGGCATGGGTTCTCGGGTCATCAGACATCGAAACCACGGGGTGATGGCGGGTCGATCGATGGAGGAGAAGGCTTCGGCGCAACCCTACCTGGCGCGCCAAATGTCGAATCGTGGGTTCCGCAGACCCTTGAGAGGTTCGAACTCTGGGGTGTGCACGAAGGACTCTTTCTCCCCAGCCTGCCTACCCAACGATTCCGTGGCATAGCTCGACGAACCCAAGGAACAAGAGACTCGGGCCATCGTGTGGTGTAATACCCTACTCCAGTGTGGTGATTTATTGCCTCACGAGGGCTGAGGATGAACTAGTACAATGGATGAACAACCTCAGGAGGAGAGGTGTTCTTGAGCTCAATGAGCTGGTGGGTGTGAGGATCGAATGGATCCGATCCAAGATGAGATGCCTCACGGTGGTGGCTAGGTCCTATTTATAGAGGCCCCGGTCCTCTTCCCAAATGTAGGCGGGAAGGGATCCCACAACGGTCAATTTTGAAGGGAGACAACCAGTACAATTTATCCTGACAAAAGTGGTCTTCGCCTGCCAAAGGCTCTAGTGGTGACGCTGTTGTGGGCTCCGCGATGACCTCCGTCCTGGCGGTCTTGGTCTTGTTGCACCGATAAGGGAATCTTTTCTTGATTCCTCGGGACTCCTCGCCTGCGCTTGCCTCCTTGGCACCAAAGATGGAACTGGTACACTGCGCCCTCTAGCGTCCGCCTGGCCTTGGTCGTCATGGCTCACATTGTAGCGACCAGACCTCAAACAGTCTAGTCTCTGTGCATCAGTGTCATCCCTGAATGGGTAATACTGACACGCACAGTATTTGAAGGATTTATAACAGAGTAGCAATCACACACTTATTACATCGAATAGTCTCAAGAGAGAACTTATTACAATAAATATGGCTTAAGGCCATCTAAAAACGATAACAGGGGAAGGCTTGGAAGATAAAGCGAGTCCATCAACTCCAACGACATCACTGAGTATAAGACCACGACCTATGAAACCTTACTCGTCATCTGAAAAGTCTGCAACATGAACGTTGCAGCCCGAAAACGGGTCAGCACATGGAATATGCTGGCAATGTAACACATGGAGTAATGAATAGAATAATGCTATCACTACATGCATATTTGGCTGGTGGAAAGCTCTATGGTTACAATTTTGCGAAAAGCCAATTTTTCCCTACAACAAAGGAATAAATTTTATTTAACTATCATGGTGGTTCTTAAACATTGAGAAGGTACCTCCAACTCAATCCCAATTAAGAACGTGATTAACCCAATCAAATTAAATAAGTAACATGATGATGAGATTCATATGATAATCCAAGAACTAGATACTCAAGATGTCCATAACCGGGGACACGGCTAACCATGATTAGTTTGTACAATCTGCAGAGGTTTGTGCACTTTTCCCCACAAGACTCGATCTCCTCCGTTTGATTTCTTGCACTACATGGTGTTTGAGAACGGATGACTGAGACACAGTCTTTCAGAAACAATAACTCTTTACTCCGGGTGGACAGTTACACCTACTTTCCCCTACATCTGCTAGCCAACCACTGAAAGAGGTCTTGCAACATACTCAACTATTCTAGAGCCCATAATAGCTTGTGGCTGCACACGGAAGTTTCTAGCATGAATAATCTCATGATCCCTTTGAGCCTAGGTGGCGGTCCATAGGATGATCACACGGGTACTCCGGGATATCCAAAAATACAGGCAACACTGGGTTCTCCAGGTGCCTCAATCCACCCAGATGTAAATTAAAGTATCCACCTTAAGTTGAATCATTAATTAACAATCTCACATCTGTCATGGAATTCAGTCAAACCCAATCCACGTCTACGAGCATAGCATAGCAATATAAGCAAACGTAGAAGTAACTCCCAAAGGTTTATAATAAACGGGGCAATAGCTACTACATCATCTACTTCCCAAAACCCACATATTAATCAGATCCTAATCATGCAATTGTTTGAGGAATGATCTAATGCAATAAAACTGGGTGGTAAAGAGGTATGATCAAAGTGTTACTTGCCTTGCTGATGATCCATGAAACCTAGAGACTCGTAGTAGCACGGTTCGCACTCCGGGTACTCTATCACAAACAAACAATACATACATAAGCAATCAAGCAAGGGTGCACGGGTAAAACTCGAAATAAGAGATCTAACCAGAAAGTTCAACTTAAGAACTCCGGTTTGCCAAAAGAATCAAATCGAACGAAGAAATGAAACTCAAACGGCGAAAGAAACAAGCTTCATTTACTAATATGGACCTAAGTCAAATTTTACAGTAGCAAAAACTTGTTTAAGTTGGTTAAACAGAAAGAAGGTTTCGAGACGAAACTCTAGGTGCTTGAATCGCCTGATTCCGACAAACTAGCGAAAAGTTATAGTAAAACGAAAAACAGATCGGAAATCGCGATCGAAAATAATCGCGAAAATTCCGAGAAAAAGAAAAACTGATGAACAGGCTAACGAACGAACGTTCGCTGTCTGCGGTTAAACGACGAAAGCCATTCGTTAAAACAAACGTAAGGACGAACGTCCGCTAAATAGACTAAACCGGAAAAAAATAAAACTGATCTAATAAAAAATAAACTGGGTTCCTAAAAAAACGACGGTTTTCTCACGAACACCGCGGCGGCGGCGGTGACTACCTCCGGCGGGTCAACGGCGGCGGCCGCGGGTCAACGGGCGGCGGCGGTCGGCTCCGGCGGGGCGGCGGCGACGGCGGCGGCGGGCAGCGTCGGCGGCGGTGGCTTGGTGCTAGGGTCAGGGTTAGGGGCGGCGTGGGCTGGGGTGGGCTTGCGGCGGGGCGGCTTATAAAGCCCGGGGCGAGGCAGAGTCCGGGTCACCCACGGCGGCCCGAGTCGGTTCGTTTTTTTAATATAAATCGGACGTGCAGAAAAAGTAAGAAAAGAAATACTAACCGGACTCCAAAAATCGCAAAATAAATTTTCCCCGTCCTCTAAAAGTAAGCCGGACAAGATGAACATTTATCTAGGCCTAAAAGGCAATTAAAAAAACGCATATTTTTCCTAGGCAAATAAAATAAAAATAAAATCCGAATAAAATCAAATATTTGTTTTTAATATTTTTCCTCCAATATTTCATTATTTTTGGAGAAGTCATATTATCCCCTCTCATATATTTTAAATATGAAACATTTTTCGGAGAGAAAAATAATTAAAACAAATGATCCTTTTTTCAAAATTTGAGAAAACCCAAATATGAAAATAACGAAATCCCCAACTCTCTCCGTGGGTCCTTGAGTTGCGTAGAATTTCTAGGATCGCAAAACAAAATGCAATAAAATATGTTATGCATGATGATCTAATGTATGACATTCCAAATTGAAAATTTGGGATGTTACAAACCTACCCCCCTTAAGATGAATCTCGCCCTCGAGATTCGGGTAGGCTAGAAAATAGGTGAGAGCGGTCCTTCCGTAGATCTTCCTCTAGCTCCCAGGTGGCTTCATCCTCGGTATGGTGACTCCACTGAACTTTGCAAAACTTGATAACCTTGCTGCGGGTGACTCTGCTGGCATACTCCAGAATCTTAATTAGTTTCTGCTCATAGGTCAAATCACTATCCAGCTGAATCGCTTCCAATGGCACTGTATCTCTCAGTGGTATCTCAGCCATCTCTGCGTGGCACTTCTTCAGCTGAGAAACATGGAACACATCGTGAACTCCCGACAATCCTTCGGGCAATTCCAACTTGTAAGCAACTTCTCCCATACGCTCCAAAACTTTGTATGGTCCTACAAAACGTGCCGCTAACTTTCCCTTAACTCCAAAGAGCTTCACTCCTCGAAGTGGTGATACACGAAGATAAACTCTGTCTCCGACTTCGTAAACTGTCTCCTTGCGTTTAGAATCTGCATAGCTCTTCTGCCTGGACTGGGATACCTTGAGCCTATCGCGAATCAACTTCACCTTCTGTTCAGACTCTTTAATCAAATCTGGTCCAAACAACTGATGGTCTCCAACTTCATCCCACAACAATGGTGTCCTGCATCTCCTTCCGTACAGAGCTTCGAAAGGGGCCATCATAAAACTGGATTGATAACTGTTGTTGTAAGAGAACTCTGCATATGGCAAATTGTCGTCCCAACTAGATCCATAATCTAGCGCACAGGCTCTCAGCATGTCCTCCAAAATCTGATTGACTCTCTCGGTCTGTCCATCTATTTGCGGGTGAAAAGCTGTACTGAACTCTAGTCTGGTACCCAAAGTTTCGTGCAACTTATTCCAAAACTTTGAAGTAAACTGGGTTCCTCTATCTGATACAATGGTCCTCGGAACTCCATGCTGACATACGATCCTGGTCATGTATATCTTTGCCAACTTAGCACTGGTATAAGTGGTCTTTACTGGGATGAAATGAGCTACCTTCGTCAAACGATCGACAACAACCCATATCGAGTCATAGCGTGAACGAGTCCTGGGCAATCCCGTAATAAAATCCATGCCTAGCTTATCCCACTTCCATTCGGGTATCGGCAATGGTTGTAGCAATCCTGCTGGCTTCTGATGCTCTGCCTTCACTCTCTGACATACATCACAAACTGCTACATACTCCGCAATATCCTTCTTCATTCCGGTCCACCAGAAACTATCCTTCAAATTAAGATACATCTTGGTATTTCCTGGGTGAATCGAATATGGTGAATCATGGGCCTCTTGCAGAATCAACTTCCTGATCTCCGTATCATTGGGCACATAAACGCGGTCCTCAAACCATAAGGTATCATTCTCATCCTCAAGAAATCCCTTGGCTTTCCCTTTACTCATCCTTTCCTTTATCTCGGCAATTTCCTTGTCTGTCTTCTGAGCTTCTTTGATCTTATCCATCAATGCAGACTGAATCTCCAATGCTGCTACATAGCCTCTTGGAACTTTTCCAAACACAGTTCACGAAGATCCTCGGCTAACTCCTTGGGTAACTCTCCGGTCATGAGTGTGTTGACATGGCTCTTGCTGCTCAACGCGTCAGCTACTACGTTAGCCTTCCCTGGGTGATAATGCAATCTCATATCATAATCCTTAATGAGCTCCAACCATCTCCTTTGCCTGAGATTCAACTCCTTCTGTGTGAAAATGTACTTCAAACTCTTGTGATCCGTGTATACCTCACAATGGTTTCCGATGAGAGAATGTCTCCACGTCTTCAACGCATGCACTACGACTGCTAACTCCAAATCATGTGTAGCATAATTCAACTCATGGGGTTTAAGCTGTCGTGAGGCATATGAAACGACTCTTCCCTCCTGCATAAGTACGGCTCCAAGTCCTCGACGAGAAGCGTCGCAATATACTTCATAATCCTTGCGTTGATCTGGCAGAATCAACACTGGCGCTGTAACTAAACGTTTCTTCAACTCCTGGAAACTAGCCTCACATTCCTCAGTCCAATTGAATTTAGTGTCCTTCTTCAACAATTCCGTCATAGGCTTCGCAATCTTTGAGAAATTCTCAATGAATCTCCGGTAGTGTCCTGCGAGTCCAAGGAAACTCCGAATCTCTCCCACTGTCGTGGGTGACTCCCAATTTGTCACAGTGTTAACCTTGGTGGGATCTACTACTATTCTTTCTCTGGATATAACATGTCCAAGGAATCCAACTTCCTTTAACCAAAACTCGCACTTGCTGAAGTTGGCATATAACTGATGTTCTCTGAGCTTTCCAAGTACCAAACGCAAATGCTCCTTATGCTCTTCTTCATTCTTCGAATAGACCAGAATATCTTCAATGAACACTACGACGAACTTATCCAAAAACTCCATAAACACTTTGTTCATCATGTTCATGAAATAGGCAGGCGCGTTCGTCAGGCCAAATGACATCACGGTGTACTCATATAGCCCATACCTAGTGGTAAAAGCTGTCTTGGGTATATCCTGCTATCGAATCTTCAACTGGTGGTATCCTGATCGCAAATCAATCTTGGAAAATACTTTAGCTCCTTGTAGTCTGTCAAACAGATCCTTGATCATCGGCAGTGGGTACTTGTTCTTGATTGTTACTTCATTCAATCCGCGATAATCAACAACCATCCTCAACGATCCATCTTTCTTCTCCACTAGAAGTACTAGTGATCCCCAAGGTGACGAACTTGGGCGAATATATCCTTTATCCAATAACTCCTTAATCTGCTTCTTAATTTCTTCCAAATCCTTAGCGGGCATCCTGTACGGTCTCTTAGATATTGGCCCTATGCCTGGCAAAACCTTAATCAAAAACTCAATGTCTCTATCCAGTGGCATGCCTGGCAACTCCTCTGGAAATACGTCAGGGAAATCCTTCACCACTAGCACTTCCTCCTGTACAACTCCTGATGAGGAATTCACTTGAGTCCTCTTCGGCACATGCCGGGATACATACTTAATCCTTCTTCCTTCTGGGGTAGTAAGCAAGATCGTCTTACTAGCGCAATCGATGTTTCCTCCATACATCGATAGCCAATCCATTCCCAAAATCACATCCAAACCTTGCGACTCCAAAACTATTAGGTCTGAGGGGAAAACATGCCTACCTATGGCAATGGCATCTGAAAACATCCTTGGCTTGCCATATACTCTGCTCCTGGTGAGGTTACTAACATAGGTATTCTAAGAACTCTGGTGGGCAACTTAAACTTATCCACAAATCCCCTTGATATGTATGAATGCGATGCACCAGTATCGAAAAGAACGATTGCAGTAAATGACTTAACCAAGAACTTACCTATTACTGCATCAGGCTGGGCTTCTACCTCCTCCACATTAACGTGGTTCACCTGTCCCCTGTTGAAAGGGTTCGGCTTCTACCCCGAGCTTCCATTGCCATTTCCATTCTTTGCTTCCGGACAATCAGTGGCATAATGTCCAGTCTTCTAGCACTTGAAACAAGTAACGTGGCTTAGATCCCTCTTGGCTGGGATTGATGGGTTGGTACGGTTCTGTCCGTTGCTTCCTCCATTCCCATTGCCATTCTTGGGGCCACTATGATTGTGCGAGCTCCCTCCATTGTGATTGTGACCTCCATGGTTATGCTGAAGGTGTCCTCCCAAGTTTGGGGTAAAACGAGGCTTCTGATGAGGTCCAGTACTGTACTTTCCTTGTCCATACTTCCTCTTACGGCTCTCAATCTGCTGCTGCTTCCCTTCAATCATGAGAGCTCTGTCTACCAACTCCTGGTAGTTGTTAAAAGTTGCCACCATCAACTGCATGCTCAGCTCATCATTCAGTCCTTCCAGAAACTTCTCATGCTTAGCTGCATCTGTAGCAACGTCATCTGGGGCATAACGTGCTAACTTAGTGAAATCCTCCACGTACTGGCCAACGGTACGTCCTCCTTGGCATAAGTTGTGAAACTCACGCTTCTTCATGGCCATAGCTCCTGCTGAAACATGGGCAGTACGGAAAGCTTGCTGAAACTGGTCCCATGTGACGGTGTCAATGGGGTGAGTGGCTGTGTAATTCTCCCACCATGATGTTGCGGGCCCATCAAGCTGATGTGCGGCAAAACGCACTCTCTCCGCATCTGTGCATCCTACAGTAGTCAGCTCCCTTCCAACCTTGCGGAGCCAATCATCTGCAACAACCGGCTCGGTGCTACTGGAGAACACCAGCAGCTTCAGCCTAAGAAAACGGGTTAAGTGGTCAACAGGTGGTGGTGGTGGTGGGTTGTTGTTGTTGTTGTTGTTGTGGCCTTGGTTCTGAACTAGTACTTGCATCAAGGCATTCTGCTGCTGAATCAACTGAGTGATCTTTGGTGGGAAAACAAATCCGGTGTCGCGTCTCGGAGGCATCTATCTGATGGGTTTTAGAAAAGATGAGAAAATAAGATAGAATGAGGTCTAGAGGGAAAACACTACCCATATGCCCATGAGACAAACACAATCATATCACTCCAATCGATTCAAACAAGGCATACAATCGATTTAACTATCGTTACAAAGTGCTTGGACTATACTATATATATGGTGGAATACTACTACTAATTTGGCGGTCTACTAGAAAAGTTTATCGGTCGAAGACTCCATGATATCTGCTCCAGCTTCATCCTCCCAATCATCATCACTGGGGTCCGAGTCAGTGTCGTCGATGATGATGTAGTTCTCTGGGCAAGTAGAATCGTCGTCATCTCCTCCTGGCGCAGGGTCTCCCATGAATACTCCGATCTCCTTTATCAGGTCGTCATTCTTCTCCACTAGTGCGACGACTTCCTCCATATAATCCTCGCGTGTAGCCTTGAGTTCTTCCTCCAGCTCCATGATCCTGGTCTTTGCCTTCTTCAGATCTATCATGTCTGTGCACATCTGGTTCTCCTGGCGTCGAATGTGCTGGTTTAGCTCTTGAATGAAAGCTGCAATAGATCTATCCTTCCTGGTGCTGACCATATCCCATTGCTCGTCTCGGCGCCCACAAATCTGGTAGATAGTATCCTTGAGTTCCTTGTGGTACACTTCTCCAATGCGTCCCATGGTGATGTGGGCTGCCAAGCTCTTTCCTAGACTCCAGGTTGGTGCATCAAAGGAAAACTCTATTGGCTCAGTGACTGGCATGAACGTCCTTCCTGGAACTTGAACTTGAATCATCCAGCGCTCCTCTTCTGGTAGTGTGGCATTGTAGGTCCCGGTGAAGCTTGGTATTCCGATGTTCAGGTACCTAATAACTTCCTTCAAGTGTCGTCCAAAAGGTGTATCCTCATCCGGTTGCGCGAACTTGTTCCTTGCATCCGCCATCCAAAAAGAGTGGAAGAAAGGAGAGGAGTCCGAATTGAGAAGAGAGTAGTGATCTAGGGCTTTAGCTTAGTGGTCATGTCCTACAGTCAGCGTGTGCTCTGATACCATCTTTGTAGCGACCAGACCTCAAACAGTCTAGTCTCTGTGCATCAGTGTCATCCCTAGATCGGTAATGCTGACACGCACAATACTTGAAGGATTTATAACAGAGTAGCAATCACACACTTATTACATCGAATAGTCTCAAGAGAGAACTTATTACAATAAATATGGCTTAAGGCCATCTAAAAACGATAACAGCGGAAGGCTTGGAAGATAAAGCGAGTCCATCAACTCCAACGGCATCACTGAGTATAAGACCACGACCTATGACACCTTACTCGTCGTCTGAAAAGTCTGTAACATGAACGTTGCAGCCCGAAAACGGGTCAGCACACGCAATATGCTGGCAATGTAACACATAGAGTAATGAACAGAATAATGCTATCACTACATGCATATTTGGCTGGTGGAAAGCTCTATGGTTACAGTTTTGCGAAAAGCCAATTTTCCCTACAACAAAGGAATAAATTTTATTTAACTATCATGGTGGTTGTTAAACATTGAGAAGGTACCTCCAACTCAATCCCAATTAAGAACGTGATTAACCCAATCAAATTAAATTAAGTAACATGATGATGAGATTCACATGATAATCCAAGAACTAGATACTCAAGATGTCCATAACCGGGGACACGGCTAACCATGATTAGTTTGTACAATCTGCAGAGGTTTGTGCACTTTTCCCCACAAGACTCGATCTCCTCCGTTTGATTTCTTGCACTACATGGTGTTTGAGAACGGATGACTGAGACACAGTCTTTCAGAAACAATAACTCTTTACTCCGGGTGGACAGTTACACCTACTTTCCCCTACATCTGCTAGCCCACCACTGAAAGAGGTCTTGCAACATACTCAACTATTCTAGAGCCCATAATAGCTTGTGGCTGCACACGGAAGTTTCTAGCATGAATAATCTCATGATCCCTTTGAGCCTGGGTGGCGGTCCATAGGATGATCACACGGGTACTCCGGGATATCCAAAAATACAGGCAACACTGGGTTCTCCAGGTGCCTCAATCCACCCAGATGTAAATTAAAGTATCCACCTTAAGTTGAACCATTAATTAACAATCTTACATCTGTCATGGAATTCAGTCAAACCCAATCCACGTCTACGAGCATAGCATAGCAATATAAGCAAACGTAGAAGTAACTCCCAAAGGTTTATAATAAACGGGGCAATAGCTACTACATCATCTACTTCCCAAAACCCACATATTAATCAGATCCTAATCATGCAATTGTTTGAGGAATGATCTAATGCAATAAAACTGGGTGGTAAAGAGGTATGATCAAAGTGTTACTTGCCTTGCTGATGATCCGTGAAACCTAGAGACTCGTAGTAGCACGCTTCACACTCCGGGTACTCTATCGCACACAAACAATACATACATAAGCAATCAAGCAAGGGTGCACGGGTAAAACTCGAAATAAGAGATCTAATCAGAAAGTTCAACTTAAGAACTCTGGTTTGCAAAAAGAATCAAATCGAACGAAGCAACGAAACTCAAACGGCGGAAGAAACAAGCTTCGTTTACTAATCTGGACCTAAGTCAAATTTTACAGTAGCAAAAACTTGTTTAAGTTGGTTAAACAGAAAGAGGATTTTGATACGAAACTCTAGGCGCTTGAATCGCCTGATTCCGACAAATGAGCGAAAATTTATACTAAAACAAAAAACAGATCGGAAATCGCGATCGAAAATAATCGTGAAAAATCCGAGAGAAAGAAAAACTGACGAACAGGCTAACGAACGAACGTTCGCTGTCTGCGGTTAAACGACGAAAACCGTTCGTTAAAACGAACGTACGGACGAACGTCCGCTAAATAGACTAAACCGGAAAAAAAATAAAACCAATCTAATATAAAAAATAAACCGGGTTCCTAAAAAAACCAACGGTTTTCTCTCGAAAACCGCGGCGGCGGCCGTGAGTACCTCCGGCGGGTCAACGGGCGGCGGCGGTGAGTACCTCCGGCGGGTCAACGGCAGCGGCGGCGGGTCAACGGGCGGCGGCGGTTGGCTCCGGCGGGGCGGCGGCAATCGGCGGCGACGGCGTTCGGCGGTGGCGGCGGCTTGGGGCTAGGGTTAGGGTTAGGGGCGGCGTGGGCTGGGGTGGGCTGGCGGTGGGCGGCTTATAAAGCCCGGGGGGAGGCAGAGTCCGGGTCGCCCACGGCGGCCCGAGTCGGTTCGTTATTTTTATATAAATCGGACGTGCAGAAAAAGTAAGAAAAGAAATACTAAACGGACTCCAAAAATCCCGAAATAAATTTTCCCCGTCCTATAAAAATAAGCCGGACAAGATGAACATTTATTTGGGCCTAAAATGCAATTAAAAATGCATATTTTTCCTAGGCAAATAAAATAGAAATAAAATCCGAATAAAATCAAATATTTGTTTTTATTATTTTTCCTCCAATATTTCATTATTTTTGAAGAAGTCATATTATCCCCTCTCATATATTTTAAATATGAAATATTTTTCGGAGTGAAAAATAATTAAAACAAATGATCCTATTTTTAAAATTTGAGAAAACCCAAATATGAAAATAACGAAATCCCCAAGTCTCTCCCTGGGTCCTTGAGTTGCGTAGAATTTCTAGGATCGCAAAACAAAATGCAATAAAATATGTTATGCATGATGATCTAATGTATAACATTCCAAATTGAAAATTTGGGATGTTACACACATCGTGTGAACCTCGCGAGATGCCCCCTGCCTAGATATCTCCGCTCCTCGGGAGCCTGCCTAGCGAGGCCGCCCCCAGGGAGGTCTTGTTGTCGTCCGCCTCGCGAGGCTTGGCCCCTCGCGAGGGTCTTGTGTAGTTGCTGCCGAAGCTGGGCCGTACCGGGCCGTTGGTGGAGCCACGACGTGGGCCGCTGATGATCCACAAGTATAGGGGATCAATTGTAGCTCTTTTCTATAAGTAAGACTGTCAAACCCAACGAGGAGCGGAAGGAAATGACAAGTAGTTTTCAGTAGGATAATGTCTGCAAGTGCTGAAATTGTAAGTAGCACAGTAGTGTGGTAGCAAGATAATTTGTAACGATTAAGTAACGATAATAGTAACAAGTATGCAGCAAGGTAGCCCAATCCTTTTGAGGCAAAGGACAGGCCAAAACGGTTTCTTATGATAAGCAAAGCGTTCTTGAGGGTACATGGGAATTTCATCTAGTCACTTTCATCATGTTGGTTTGATTTGTGTTTGCTACTTTGATAATTTCATATATGGGTGGACCAGTGCTTAGGTGTTGTTCTTACTTGAACAAACCTCCTACTTATGATTAACCTTCCCACAAGCATCCGCAACTACGAGAAAAGTATTAAGGATAAATCCTAACCATAGCATTAAACTCTAGGACCCAATCGGTCCCTTACGGAATAGTGCCTAAACTGGGGTTTAAGTTTCTATCACTCTCGCAACCCACCATCTATTTACTACTCCACAATGCATTCCCTTAGGCCCGAATATGGTGAAGTGTCATGTAGTCGACGTTCACATGACACCACTAAGGGAATCACAACATACATACTATCAAAATATCGAACACATACCAAGTTCACATGATTACTTGAACCATGATTTCTCTCGTGGCCTCAAGAACAAAAGTAACTACTCACAAACAACAAACATGCTCATGATCAGAGGGTTATTAATATGCATAATGGTTCTGAACATATAATCTTCCACCAAATAAACCATATAGTAATCAACTACAAGACGTAATCAACACTACTAGTTACCCCCTAGCAACAATCTATAGTTCCGTTAACTAGATTGAATACAAGAGATGAACTAGGTTTTGAGATGAGATGGTGCTGGTGAATATGTTGATGGAGATTGCCCTCCTCAAGATGGGAGAGTTGTTGGTGATGATAATGACGATGATTTCCCCCTCCGGGAGGGAAGTTCCCCCGGCAGAATCGCTCCACCGGAGGGCAAAACTGATCCTGCCCAAGTTCCGCCTCGAGACGGTGGCGCTCCGCCCCGAAAGTATTTTTCTTATTTTTTTCTAGGTCAAAACCACTTATATACCAGAAGATGGGCACTGGAGGTGGGCCGAGGAGGGCACAATACACCATGGCGCGCCAGGGGCGGCCTGGCGCGCCCAGGTGGGTTGTGCCCACCTGGTGGCCCCCCTCTAGTAGTTATTGGCTCCAATATTCCTTAAATATTCCATAAAAATTCTCCGTGAAGTTCAGCTCATTTGGAGTTGTGTAGAATAGGTCGCCTGACGTAGCTTTTTCAGGACCAGATTTCCAACTGCCAGAATTCTCCCTCTTGGTGTGTACCTTGCAAATTATGAGAGAAAGGGCATTAGAATTACTCCAAAAAGCATTATTATGGATAAAAACATTATAAATATTAGTAAGAAAACATGATGCAAAATGGACGTATCAACACCCCCAAGCTTAGACCTCGCTTGTCCTCAAGCGAAAACCGAAATCGAGAAACATGTCCACGTGCTTTGAGGGAGAGGTGTCGATAAAAACAAAATACGTACATAGAAGCATCATGTTAATTATTATAACAGCAACAAACTTAAACATAAAACTTTTATCATAGGACTTTTATCATACACTTCCCATGAATAAGTAATAGTTCGTCACACAATCGAAGTATAAAGCAAAAACTTTATTAGAAGCCAACAAACTATGTTCTCAGTCAACTTTGCAACTACAATTCATCATGTTTTCAGGAAGGGTCACATGTCGGAGCCTTTAGGAAAGTCCACATACTCAACCATCATATAGTCTCTATGATTACTAACAATCACCGAGTACACATGAGCAAAACGCTTCAATTGGACACAAAAATATAGGGGCTTTTTGTTTTGCCTCCAACATGCTCACCTCAAAGGTGATGTCAACAATAATACTAATGCTATCTATATTCAACTGGACATATGTGCCTAGATCTTTCCTCACCACATGATGCTGGCCAAAGGAGAAAAATAAAGGGAATAGAAGGAAAACTTTGACTCTTTGCATAAAAGTAAAATACATAAAAATAAAAGATAGGCCCTTCGCAGAGGGAAGCAGAGGTTGCCATGCGCTTATTTGTTTGCATTCTCAACCCCTTAGTGCAAAAGAACGTCACGTTACATTGCCCCTTAAGATGAAAACCTTTATTATGCAGTCTGTCGCTTTTATTCGCTGTCATCCAAGTTTGTGCAAAAAGATCTCACATATTTAAACGCAATTTTTATTGCCTTTTTGCACCAATGAAAACTTACTTGAGGGATCTTGTTCAATCCCGAGGTAGGTATGGTGGACACTTGAAAAAGATTTGGGTTTAAGGGTTTTTGGATGCACAAGTAGTATCTCTACTTAGTGCGGAATTTTTGGCTAGCAAAGATAGGGGGCAAGCATCACATGTTGAAGGATCTATGACAATATGACTTCTATGTGAATATAAACATACATAAACCATTACGTTGTCTTCCTTGTCCAACGTCAACAATTTTGGCATGTAATATTTTGATGAGGGCTCACAATCACAAAATATTTCTAGGATAGTGCATTTATATGTGAAGCTTCCCTTCCCTTATTAATTCTTTCATGAGTTGCATCACTTACTAATGCTATGTTTGTCAATCTATAGTAAAATTTTCTTACTTATACTTTTCCTTATGTGGTGCTATTAGCTACCATAGGATTAGTATATGATCTTATTGATTTATTTCCTTTCCTTTTGTTTTGTTTCTTTCTCTTTTTCTTTTCTTTATTTGCAACATGAAAGTAAAGAAAGTAAAACCTCAAACTAACTTTATTATATAAATTGCACATGATAATAATTATAGATCACCTAGCAAACTCTCAAAGAAGAAAAGATCGAACTAAACTTTATTCATCTGAGCGAAAGATTGAATTAAGATTAGTAGAAGCAAAAAGATAGTGGGATGATACGATACCGGGGCACCTCGCCCAAGCTTGGCGGAAGCCAAGGGGAGTGCCCATACCCGATACTCAGTTCTCCTTTGGTGGTGAAGAAGGTGATGGTGGTGATGAGGTGATCTTGATCCTCCCTCTTCGTCTTGATCTTCATCAGCCAAGCATCTTCTTCCATCTGGTTGGAGGAGTAGGAAGACAGGATGCCTTGCTCGACAAATCTGACTAGAAATAGCAAGAAAAGAGAACAGAGGATTTTCTCCACGATACGGTGGTTAACAGGTTAGGGGAGTATATATATAATTTTCATCTTGCAGGACAAGTATAAAGAAGAAAAACGGAGTCCGGGAGGTGTCCCAGGTGGGCACAACCCACCTGGGCGCGCCCTGTATTGTGCTCACCAGGGAACGCTTCCTGGAGGTTTCTTTATTCTCAAAATTCTAAATTATTCCGGAACTGACAAAAAATATTTTTGCAGATTTTTTAGAGTGTGTTTACTTACCGTACTACGTACCTCCTTATTTTGACATTTCTGAAGTGTTCTGGAAGGACTCTTTTATGTATTCTTCCGGTGTCAAAGTTTGGACAATATTTCTTTCAACATTAATAGGCATACCTGAGATATAATGCTTTATTCGTTGTCCGTTGACAACCTTCGGGTTAGTGCCAAGTTATTTATTATGATGGCTCTAGACCGGTAAACCTCCTCGATGACGTATGGGCCTTCCCATTTCAAGAGGAGCTTTCCTGCAAAGAATCTAAAATGAGAGTTGTACAAAAGAACATATTCTCCGACTTTAAACTCACGTTTTTGAATTATTTTGTCATGCCATCTTTTAACTTTTTGTTTGAATAACTTTGCATTTTCATAAGCTTGGGTTCTCCATTCATCTAATGAGCTTATATTAAATAACCTCTTTTCACCGACAAGTTTTAAATCATAGTTGAGTTCTTTAACCGCCCAATAAGCTTTATGTTCTAACTCAAGATACAAATGACAAGATTTTCCATAAACCATTTTATAAGGAGACATACCCATAGGATTTTTATATGCAGTCCTATAAGCCCAAAGTGCATCATCTAATTTCGTAGACCAATTCTTCCTGGACCTATTGACAGGCGTTGCCAAAATTAATTTTATTTCTCTATTACTCAGCTCAACTTGACCACTAGACTGAGGATGATAGGGTGATGCAATTCTATGGTTAACATCATACTTAGCAAGCATTTTACGGAAAGCACCATGAATAAAGTGTGAACCAGCATTAGTCATTAAATATCTAGGGACCCCAAATCTTAGGAAAAGAACTTCCTTAAGCATTTTAATAGAGGTGTTTTGATCAATGTCTTGGTACTAAGACTGACAGTAGAATGGGGGGTAGGTATGAGGAGGCAAGATCCCAGCTATGGTGAAGTTGTACACACAAGGTTTACGAGTTCAGGCCCTTCACGGTGGAAGTAACAACCATACGTCTCGGTGCCCGGAGGCGGTCGACTGGATTATATGTGTGTTGACTTACAGGGGGTGCGAACCCTTGTCCCTGAGGAGGGGGGGTGGCTTATATAGAGTTCGCCAGGCCCCTCCCTCCCTCAGTCACACATGTTTTAAGGCACATAAAGATGGGGCGTTTCTGGTAACGCCAGTAATAAAGTGACATAAATGACCATTATGTCTACAGAGTAAACGCCCGACCGTTGCTATACAGAGTGGCTTTAGGTCTTCTGGTCGTCGAGTGACAATTGCTATGGTCGAGTGACTTCGAGTCCTCCGAGTGGAATGCTTCTGGTCGAGTGGATGATGGTATCTCTCGAATGCTTCTGGCTTTAGGGTGATGTCCTAGGGGAGGGTGTCTAGGTCAGGCCTATGACCCTACCCTAGGTACATAGCTTCATCATTAGCCCCCGAATGGTTCAGGGGTCGAGTGGAGAAGGAGTTGAAAATACCTCCGACTCAATTTTTGCGCTTCGGAAGCGTCTTGCTGGGAGCAATGAACAACCAGGATGACTTCAACTTATTTTTCAGTCTCCTTGATCCGTTCTAAGTATGTCGAGTGAACTTTTGCTGAAAAGCTTCGAGCGATGATATGGAAAAAAACCTTCGGTCTGACGGGTTGCTCTGCTGCTTGCGGATCATGCGGGATTCGAATTTCGGGAAGCGCGCGAGGCGGAGGAAGCCGCGGTAATGGGAGAAGATTAGGCAGGTGCGCCTCGATCCCTGCACCACCTTTTTCGCCATGTACTGCGCCCGCGACTGTTGCAGGATTTGACGGGATTGCTTGGACCCACAAGTCAGCCACTCAGGAGAAGACCTTATATAAGGTGCCGCGGCTGGGGTTTTCTGCAAAGTGCGCCTCATTCTCCACCTTTCTCCTCCGTTTCTCCACCGAATCCACTTCTGCTCTCGGCGCCGCCGGTCCGCTCGAGCTCCGCCAGCTGCAATGTGGAAGGAGAAGACGGCGGCCTTGGAGCGCGCGAAGAATGTGACGGCGAAGGCGAAGGGGAAGAAGATCACCCGGGGCGGATCTTTGTCGAGATCCGGCTTGCCGCGCGGCTGGATCCAGGGGGATTGGATTCAGTCGATGATCCGGCAAGACAACCTCGATGATCTGGTCAAGGGGGGACTGATCCCCACGGATCAGGGCGGCTCCCGGATGACGAGACCGAGCCGCGGCTGCAGGAGGGTTAGTGTGTGCTCCTCGCCAGCCATGTCGACCGCGGTTTTTCTTTGCCTCCCCATCCTTTCTTCTGAGGCTTTTTGAACTTCTTTAGAGCACAACTTCATCACTTTTCCCCCAACACCATCGTGTACCTCGTTGCATTGTGTCCATGTGCGAGAATTTCCTGGGTTGTCGATCACACTGGGGTCTCTTCAAACATATTTTCACCTGTCGTTCTCAGTCAGTCAAAAACGCCAATCCGAGTGATGAGAGGACGCATCTGATCCAGATGTGTGGGGGTCTTGGGATCCAAATGAGAGGTAAGAGTACTTTCCCAGCCATGATTCTTCCTGAGTCAGTTAGAGGGTGGCAGTCGACCTGGTTCTACTGCAAAGACCAGCCGACTCCAGGCCAGTCGACTGGGCTTCCCCCCTTTTCCATGGCTCGAGTCGAGAAGCCCTCTGCCTTGAAAGTAACTCTGGCGGAGAAAGCGGAGGTGAAGGTGCTGGTTGAGCGAGTGGTCCAGCTTGTTCGTGATGGCGTGACTGGCATGGTTCTACTGGAGGTCTTCCTCCGATGATGCATTCAGCTGCTTCAAGCTCGTGACCATCTTATGTGGATGTATTCGGGCATCGATGATACCACTCGGATCCACCCAGAGGAAGTCGACGAGGATACGGTGGAGGAGTGGTTGAGGGGCATCACTGGCAACAAGGATAACCCCAGGGGGTCCAGGAGGATCCCTCCACTCGACAACTCGTATGAACCAGACAAGGCCCAAATCTAAATTTCCGAGTGTTTTCTTGATCTATCGTGTAATTGCCTTTTGCCAATCGACGGACATCTGCTCCACTTGTTTTCTTTCAGGCCCTCACTGAGATGTACTCGATTGCCAACGGAGAGCAGGACCCGGACCCGGAAGGGGAGGCGAGCGGAGACGAGAGCGGCGAGTGGCACTCTGACGGAGGAGAACACGGCGAAAGTGACAACTCTAGCAACGACGAGGAAGTCGACTCGCCTCCTCGCACCGAAAGCCGATCCAAGCACTCCCATGACCCGGCCTGTATCCATGGAATAGCGACCGCGCCGACTGGACAAACCTCGAAGCGCCCTCGGACGTCTTCTCCAGCACTGACTGAGAAGGCCCCGAAGCAGTCCAAAGTTGTAGCATCGAAGTCTCGGAAGACCCTGCCCAAAATCAAAATCGATATCCTCGTTGCTTCTGCGTGAGTGTTTTGTCTTCCTTTTTTACCCGAGGTTCTGTGTTGTCTACACTTTTCTTGCTGTGACCGAATGAATCTTGAAACCAGCAGTGCCGCTACCTCAGGGACTCCTGCTTACAAAAACGAGGACGAGGACATGGAAGATGCGGTTACTTCTAACCTGGGCATTACATTCACAATCTTGTCTTTGTTTTCTCGATTGAACTGCGGTCGACTGAATTCTTGCGACTGATCTTTTTGCAGCTCAATGTCATTGATCTTCCAGATGACGACGAGGATGTGCCGTTGAGGCCCTTGGGAAGAAGAAACGGGAAGACGTCAACTTGTGAGACGCCTCAGTCGACGCCGGTGATGGAACCGGTAATCCAGGAGGCCGGCGATGCCAATCGGATTTCTGTCACCTTTGCCATACCACTGTTGAGTGCTCAGCCTTCAGCGTCAACCGCGCAGACTCCAGCCGATCGATCTTCACTTTTTGCTGCATATCACGTCCCAGAGGACCAGGTGTGTCGTGGAATTGTCACGGCAGATGTCGTTAGTGTCAGGACTTAGTCGCGAGGCCGACGCATCTATGCGGTAGCTTGAGAGGGGTTGATCGGGACGAGAGACGCAACACACAAGACAAGGATTTAGACAGCTTCGGGCCCCGGGAAACATCATCCGGTAACAACCCTACATGCTGTTTGAGGCTAGGTCTCATTATCAACACGAGAGAGTCGCCGGTAAACCAGCTCTTTGTGTCTAGCCCTAGAGATTGTTTTTTCTTGCTTGTCCCTCTTTGGGGAGCCCTGCCCCTCCTTATATAAGTTGAAGGGGCGGGTTACATATGGAGTCCTATTAGAATTAGGACTAGTCTATCTCTAATACAAACCGGATACAAGTCCAGGTCTTACCTCCTTATAAGACAAATATTCCTCACGCCTTTCCTCTTAAAACCGGCCCACCATAACGTGAGCCGGCCTTCCGGGCCTTGGGCCTTGTCACCGTCTGTCCCGCCCGCCGGGTTACTAGTGAACCATAAATCTTCAGTCAGGTTGCTTGTAAACCGTCTCGTCTGTGCGGGTCGCCGGTGAATCGCCAAGTGTCAGCGGGGTTTCAAATAAACCGCCAGGTCCGGCCGGGTTATACTTCCGGCCGGTTTATGCCGCGGGGTATATCCCCGACATTAGCCCCCAGTTTGATTTGGATTTATCTATGTTAAACTGATCCTGTAAAACAAACACAAGGACAAATTTGACAGATTATACTCCGGGTTAAAAATTCTTGTAAACCGGCATATGATCATCCTTAAGTCCTTGACATTTCCTCCTTCTAGAAAATCCGAGTCAACAAGCCAGCTTCATACTCCATTTGCTGACATTGGTTTCTCCCAGAGAAATATTGTGAAGAATAATCCACTTGAGTCGGCTTCCAAAACGGCGGTTTAAGAAATATGGGTCTTGAAATACTCATCTGATATTCAACTGGTTTGAAGATGTAAAACTTGCCGATTTAATATTACCAAAATTGCCGATTTGTAAATGTGGATGGCACTGAGTCATAATTGTTACCGACGCTGGGTCATAATTGTTGCAGACACCGGGTCAATCTGGTTTGCTCGGAACTGAGAATTTGAAGATTTTTCTCCCTTATATCTATATTACCTGTAGCCCCCAAGTCTTGAGCAGAACAAAGTGATGATTTGAGACTTGTTTTCATATAACTACTGCCAATTTGAAGAAATCCATGTTGTACATCTCTAGTAAAAAACTGAATACTCCATACATGTAGCCCCCAAGTACCGGGTTGTCATGCTTGCAGCAACCTGGGACTTGTAATTGCTTATAAAAACTTCAATCGGTGTAGCCCCCAAGGGCTGGGTAATTATGCAATAATGAGCAGGGACTTTGTAAATATAATCATGTAGACTTGAGCAGTGATGTGTAGCCCCCAAGGGCCGGCTTAGTAAGATAATACTGAACTGGGATTGATATATACTTCAATGAAAATAACATCTTATAATGTAGCTTCTATCGTAGGGCTGGAACCCACGTCCACAAGGTTAAGAGCTTTGTGCTTTACCAACTGAGCAGTGGGACCTTCAATATAATGGACGAAAACTTGTGTACCTTGAATTGTTGACAGGAGCAATTGGTAGCCCCCAATGGCCGGCTCATTATGATGTGATGAGTCGGGTCTTCAATAAGGCCAATAAAAATGACTTTGCATTAGCCCCCAAGTGTCATGGTGCATGCTTGCAGCGACATGAGACTTGCATGTAATCTCAATTTGAATAATGTAGCCCCCAAGTGCCGGGTCGTAAGCCTGCAGCGACTAAGGACTATTCCTTCCATTGTAGAATAAATCATATCCTTTGATAAAATAATAGCCATTGCGCTAAAGAGACTTTGGAAACCTCAATAATACCGGTTATTAATAACCATAATAAAAATCCAGCCATGTCGGCTATTCAAGATAATAAAATCCGGTATGAAAACCTTATTCGTTCAATATCATAATGAAAATTCAGCCACGTTTGGCTTATTTGAATAATAGAACCCAATGATTTATAAGCGCATGATTCCAATGGCACAATCCAAATACATACTGGCGATTTATAGTCCAAGGCCAGGCCGGTTTAACAAACACCGGATAATTTATCATCATGCTTTATTCAACCTGTTTCTGCATACAACAAGTTTAAAGTGTCCTAGCAGTTTACCGCCGGACGGGTCATAATGCCCAACATATAACCTGGCTTTATAACCAAGGCCGCACTTAAGAATAATCAAATATGAATTATATATCATACCTGTGACATTGAATCACATCGTTGGTTTACCAACTTTTGTAGTAAGGGTAATAACCCAAATTTTGAGTACTGATAACTCCTTCCATATTGTCCCGGTTTATGATAAAACCGTACCGGGTTGTGATAAACACCGGATTAACCATATATAAAACTGGCGACTTGTAGTCAAAACCAGACCAGGTTGATAATCTCCGGATTATGAGTGATCATATACTGACAACTTGTAGTTGACAGCTTAACCGGGTTGATAAATGCCGGTTTGAAAACGTCACAAATCTTATGAAAACAACGAAAACTCAGCAAAAGGCAAGTAAAAACCGTTGTAGTCGAGGCTTTTTACGGGCTGCCAGGCCCTAAATTCGACAACAAAGAAATCCCAAGCAATATTGTGAGCTGTGCTCAGTGGGTGCCTATGTTTGAGTTGTTGTTTTACAACACTCTCTTTGGCCCCGGTTTGACGTGGCTTTGAGCCGATCAAGAGGCGTGACTATGGTTCGGGTTCGACCAAGTCCCCAAGTGATTCTGTGGCATTACGCCGATCAAGAGGTGTAGCTATTGTTCGGATATGACCAAGCCCCCAAGTGATGCTGTGGCATTGCGCCGATCAAGAGGTGTAGCTATGGTTCGGGTACGACCAAGCCACCAAGTGATGCTGTGGCATTGCGCCGATCAAGAGGTGTAGCTATGTTTCGGGTACGACCAAGCCCCAAAGTGATGCTGTGGCATTGCGCCGACCAAGAGGTGTAGCTATGGTTTGGGTACGACCAAGCCCCCAAGTGATGCTCTGGCATTGCACCGACCAAGAGGTGTAGCTATGGTTCGGGTACGACCAAGCCCCCAAGTGATCAATAATGTGATAGGCCAATAAGGCAGGATACCCATGGTTGAACCGCGCATCATGGCAGCAAGTCCTCTTGGGCAACCTTTAACTTTTTGCAAGAGATAAATTCTTCTTGAACCGGGATTTTGAACCGGATATTGAGAGCTTCAAAGCTTTGTGGGAGACATCTTTCCCTTGAACCGGATTGTAAACCGGATGTTTGAGATCTTCAATGAGACTGACTTCTCTTGAACCGGATTGTAAACCGGAGTCCTTTCTGCTGATCCGGAACTTCTTCATTGAGCCAAGATTTTGTAACTGTCATATACTTTCCAAACCGGAAATTTTCTCACGGCCTTTTACATTTTCATCAATATAACAGTAGCCTCCGGGACCGGGTTATCTTTCCCTCCATCGTCCTGGGGTTCTTAAATTTGCTGAAACCAGCAAAATTTGCTGAGTCATGTCATCGTAGCCCCCGAGTCTCAAGGTGACTCGAGGAGTCGGCTTTGAGATTCTCCATATTTGACCGTGATGTAAACCAGCATAACTTATATATCATTGGTGTTGATAGCACGATGTGAATCCACAGAAGGTTGAGGTGACTGCGGCGGGTTATAAATGATCCCATATGAGCCGTGTCAGCAACTCGGCCAATGGTTCCTTCCAACTGGCTATTAAGTTATCCAAACTGTAGTGGCGGCGAATTGTGCGCCTGCCCATTGAGCCACCCAGTGCAGACGGCCGTTGATAGTATATGATAATTTGCCTCCATTTTGTTTGAAAGAAAACCAGGCTTCCCAAGTTGTGACTTGCTCATACTAAATAAACAGCTCATGCAGACAAGTGCGGCCTGGCGTGTTGATGTAGACCAGGCCACGAGAGACGGACGGAAAAGAAGACTGCAGCATCAGAGGCGGCACAGATAGATGAGTCAGCCGCGGCGTTGTAAACCGGTTCGGACGGGCGAGTCAAACGCAGGCGCGGTCCCGGCAAGCTGATGTAAACCGGGCCGTAAGGGCGGCGTCTTGCACGCGTCCATTCACCATGAACTGTGTCACGGACGAACGCGCGGGCAGGACGTTGCCAGCGCGTGCTCCGTACCCATGGTATAAACCACGTTTATAATGAATAATTGTCCTGCATATAAAGAAAATACAAACCAACGTAATTGTTCTTTGACAAAAACAATATTGTCCAAACTAGATTTAGATGGATTTCACCTGACATGTTAGGCTGGAAATTATCCGTCACGGACTTGATGATCACCGTGGTGAAGCTGACATCAATCATGGACGAGTCGGCCATACGAACAGACGGATGGACCGGCCGCGGCGTTGTAAACCGGTGCGGGCGAGCAAGTTGTCCTCCGCGTTGTAAACCGGTGCGGACGCATGAACCAGCGGCGAGGGCGGACCGGTGAGTCGTCCGTGGTGTTGTAAGGTGGCGCGGACGGGCAAGTTAGCCGGCGCGTTGATGTAAACCGGACCGCGATACACGTGTCCGTGAAACTGAACGGCACAGCCGAATGTGCCTCCGTGGTATACTACCACCCCTTTTTTTAATAGCCTTCCTGCATAAAAATATTACAGGCCAGAGTAATTGTTGTCAGATGAATTAACATATACTTATAAAATACATAATAAAAATAACACCTGGTATTTTTTGCCGGATAAACCCGGATGCTGGCGCTTGATAATGCCTAGTAGCCTCTGCGTTGTAAGCCGACGCGGACGCGTGGACCGGCGGTGAAGGCGGAGGGGCGAGTCGTCCGTGGCGTTGTAAGGTGGTGCGAACGGGCGAGTCGGCCGGCGCGTTGATGTAAACCGGACCGCAGGGGCGACGGCAGTATATAACAACACTGTATTCTGCGGCTGAAGCGGCCTGCGGCGATCCGAAGCCTGCTCCTGCGGCTCGGAGACAGTGCGAGTCTGTGCCCCACAGCCAACTCTTCCTCCGGGTCGTGGCTGGTTTGACCATTCCCTTTTTTCTATTCCATCCATAAAAAACTCTTTTGTCTTGATGAGATGAAGGAGCGGCAGTAGTTGTTATTCTCCATGTAGTACTGGTAGTACGCAATGTATCAGTGACACCGGTGTTCTGTAGTCTGTTTTTGAGTAGCAGCAATATGACCTCGTAATAGATGCGTCTTTAATTTAAAAAGGAGTAGAATCACCACCACCAGTGCCTGAGCTCCTCGGGACTTGAAGCTTTCCCTGCCTATGGCATGTGCATGTGCTTCCGAATCCTTGGTAACATGTTTTATGAAAATCTAACCAGTCTTAACTATGCGCGACAGCAACCAAAAAAGTCGATCCGGTTCTGGATTAGACTGCTTGTCGGTTTTGTCAACTCGGCGTTTCTGCTGGTCTTCTCATTGTAATATTCTTCTTTGGTCTTAGCGCCTTGCGTGTCCAACCAATACTATGCCGTAGAAATCAGTCGTCCTTGCCTTCTTTAGATTGGACATCTTGTCAGATCGCCAGGTGCAGTGCACAGCCTCCACCGAGGAAAATTAATCTTATCAACTCCATCGTTTGGTGACGCCCAGACTGAGTACTCATCACTTTCGGTGGATCATCAGACGGCGGCGGCAGACAGAAATATCTCAACCCTAATTCTTCTTAAACTCCAAGCTGACAGATTGTAAATCTAAACTCATGAACTTTGAAGCTGATGCCGATCTGTTCAAACTGAGTATTTATCCGAACAATCGCGAACTTCTTGATCCCTATGAGAGATCCCTCAAAGAACTCAACACCACTGTGCGCCAGCCTCACGGTGGGCGTCAACTGTCGTGGAATTGTCACGGCAGATGTCCTTAGTGTCAGGACTTCGTCGCGAGGCCGACGCATCTATGTGGTAGCTTGAGAGGGGTTGATCGAGGCGAGAGACACAACACACAAGACAAGGATTTAGACAGCTTCGGGCCCCGGGAAACATCATCCGGTAACAACCCTACATGCTGTTTGAGGCTAGGTCTCATTATCATCATGAGAGAGTCGCCGGTAAACCGGCTCTTTGTGTCTAGCCCTAGAGATTGTTTTTTCTTGCTTGTCCCTCTTTGGGGAGCCCTGCCCCTCCTTATATAAGTTGAAGGGGCGGGTTACATGTGGAGTCCTATTAGAATTAGGACTAGTCTATCTCTAATACAAACCGGATACAAGTCCAGGTCTTAACTCCTTGTAAGACAAATATTCCTCACGCCTTTCCTCTTAAGATCGGCCCACCATAACATGAGCCGGCCTTCTGGGCATTGGGCCTTGTCACCGTCTGTCCCGCCCGCCGGGTTACCAGTGAACCATAATGTTCAGTCAGGTTGCTTGTAAACCGTCTGGTCTGTGCGGGTCGCCGGTGAATCGCCAAGTGTCAGCGGGGTCTCAAATAAACCGCCAAGTCCGGTCGGGTTATACTTCCGGCCGTTTTATGTCGCGGGGTATATCCCCGACAAGGTGGGTGCTGCCAAGGAGGCTATATGTCAGGCGGGTATTATGATGGAGCAGATGAAGGTGGTCCGGGAGGCCAGCCAAGCTTCTTATGATGCCAGCTTGGCTCTCCAGAGCAACGTCCAGGTTAGCAGATTATGGACTGACTCTTTAGCTTGTCGCTTGTTCTGTTAGGATATGTTACCTAAAAACTTTCTTTCAAGGATCTTTCCATCAGTCTGCGTTTTGCATTGGTACACCCGCTGGGTGTTTTGACATGCCGCTGAGTAGTTTTGTATCTTGAGTCGACTAAGTTATGTTGATTGAGTCTTTGAACCAGTGGGGGCACGCTAAGTGCACCCACTGGGTGTAGTCCCCGAGACCATAGTTGACTGCGGGCAGTCGACTGTGGTCTGAGAATCACCTTCTTCCTTCTTCTTTTTTTACACTCGGGCTGGACAGGCCATGTCGAGTGGAAACTGGACCAGCGGGGGCAAGCTAAGTGCACCCACTGGGTGTAGTCCCCGATACTACTGTTGGATGTTTGATTCGGCAGTAGTCTTAGAACTTGTTGAATTTATCACTCTATTGTTCTGAAGTAACCAATCTTTTCCCCTTCCGACTGACTGTCCTTTGATTACAGAAATCCTGTGAACTTGGAGCTCGTTTTGCTGACCTGGAGCAGAGGCAGATTCAGCTCAATCTCGATCTAGAGCTAGCCAAGACGAACTTGCAGAAGGCCAAGGATGAAGCTACTGGTATGAAAAATTTGTCGACTGCTCAGTTGCTGAATCGGGTGTTATTTGCTTTTTCTGAACCGAGTGTTATTTCTTTCAGAAACAATGAACCAAGCTCCAGCGAAGAAGGATCTGGACCTTGCAGCCGCGCAGAAAGCAGCCGACAAGAAAACTACACTCGCTGACCAGAAGCTTGCTTCAGTCGACAAACTGGAGGAGGAGAATGCCAAGCTGAAAACTTCCCTTGATGAAGCCAACAAGGAGGCGACTCGTCTGAAGAAGGACAAGAAGAATCTGACCGAAAAGATGGAAGGCATTGCTCGCAAGCGGGACGACCTGGAGAACTATCTGGCAGGGCTTGCCAAGAAGCTGTTCATCATGCTTGAAGGTGCTTTCCTTTGTCCGACTGACTTGTTGCTGTCGACTCGATATATAACCATTGAATCATCATTGTATTGTGTGTGCAGAATTTTGCCAAAACTTCGAGGAAGAAACTGGGCGAGTTGACACAAGCTTGGACCCCATCCTCTCTCCTGTAAAGGACGAAGCTGCCATGAACGTGCTTCGACTGGAATCCCATGTCGCTGGTGTTGTCGACTACCTTGCTCGACTGAAAGTCGTGATGTCGCGGATCGACACAGCACTCTGGCCAAGGGCGACACTCCAAAATGACCTCGAGTCTCTGATGGCTCGACTTAATGAGGTTCCTGGTCGAGTGCAGGAATGGAAGAAATCTTCTGCGTGGTTCGGTGCTGATGTGGCTCTGTCTCTGGTTCGTGTCCACTTCAAGGAAGCGCGAGAAGAGAAGCTAGCAGCAATCAAGGTCGCAAATACCAAAAGGCACGACTTCCAATCCTTCATGGAAACCTTCATTGCTGCCACCACTCGGATTGCTGACGGAATCGACCTGGACGAGTTCGTCAAGCCCGCTAGTGCACCTCCTACGGAGTGAATGAACTTTATGCCTCACCTTAAATTTGCCTCGGAATGCCGAGTGATTTTGTAACCCTTAAACTCCTTCGGGCCTGATGCCCGAGTACTTTGATCCGTGGCCTGGAACTTTAGGATTTTATCTGAACTTGGTTTATCCCTGAATATGATTGTGTTTGCCTTCGAGTGGAACTTGTTCTTCACTCGGAAAAGTCTTTGTAATTATGATGTAGCTCTAAGGAGAAGGGAATAGTCGACCTGCACCTCGTCATCCTTACAAATCAGGATGGAGCGCACATTGTACTAATGGCGCAGCTCTGAGGAGAGGGTCACAGTCGACCTGCACCTCGTCGTCCTTGCGGATCAGGATGGAGTGCACATTGTACTTATGGCGCAGCTCTGAGGAGAAGGTCACAGTCGACCTGTACATCGTTGTCCTTGCTGATCAGGACGGAATGTGTGGCCAAGTCCCTGAGCGAGAAGATCGGTTGTCACTCGGAATGTGTTTTATACTTAGGCGAGTACTGGACTGCAGCTAAGCCCCCGAGTGTGAGGGTTGCTCGCCACTCGGTAGGATTTTTCAAAGTTAGGGAAGTACTGGATTGCAGCTAAGCCCCCGAGTGTGAGGGTTGCTCGCCACTCGGTAGGATTTTTCAAACTTAGGCGAGTACTGGACTGCACCTAAGCCCCCGAGTGAGAGGGTTGCTCACCACTCGGTAGGATTTTTCAAACTTAGGCGAGTACTAGACTGCAGCTAAGCCCCCGAGTGAGAGGGTTGCTTGCCACTCGGTATGATTTTTCAAACTTAGGTGAGTACTCGACTGCAGCTAAGCCCCCGAGTGAGAGGGTTCCTCACCACTCGGTAGGATTTTTCAAACTTAGGCGAGTACTGGACTACAGCTAAGCCCCGAGTGAGAGGGTTGCTCACCACTCGGTAGGATTTCTCAAACTTACGCGAGTACTGGACTGTAGCTAAGCCCCGAGTGAGAGGGTTGCTCACCACTCGGTAGGATTTTTCAAACTTAGGCGAGTACTGGACTGCAGCTAAGCCCCCGAGTGAGAGGGTTGCTCACCACTCCGTAGGATTTTTCAAACTTAGGCGAGTACTGGACTGCAGCTAAGCCCCCGAGTGAGAGGGTTGCTCATCACTCGGTAGGATTTTTCAAACTTAGGCGAGTACTGGACTGCAGCTAAGCTCCCGAGTGAGAGGGTTGCTCACCACTCGGTTGGATTTTTCAAACTTAGGCGAGTACTGGACTGCAGCTAAGCCTCTGAGTGAGAGGGTTGCTCACCACTCGGTAGGATTTTTTAAACTTAGGCGAAACGGATTCGCAGCTAAGCCTCCAAGTGAGAGGCTTGCTCATCACTCGGCAGGATTTTCTTTATTGAAACTTAGGCGAAACGGATTCGCAGCTAAGCAAAGGCACCCACTGGGGGATTTAGGACACATAAAAAAAGAACAACAATCATTTAGGAGATTGTAAAACTGTGTCTTTGATAATCAAACTAGAAGGTATTTCTTATTAGATCTCAACAGTCTGAATGCTTAAGTATAAAAGGGGCGGAGCAGCTCTGCATTCAAGCGTGTGGCTCTTCTTTATTGTGCTCGACGTTGTAGAGGTGATATGCTCCATTGTGGAGCACTTTGGTGATAATGAAGGGGCCTTCCCAAGCAGGAGCAAGCTTATGTGGTTTCTGCTGATCCACCCGAAGGACCAAGTCTCCCTCTTGAAATGCTCGACCCCTCACGTTTCTGGCGTGGAACCGACACAGGTCTTGCTGATAAATGGTCGAACGGATTAGGGCCATCTCTCTTTCCTCTTCTAGGAGATCAACTGCATCTTGCCGAGCCTGGTCTGCTTCATCTTATGAGAAAAGCTCGACTCGGGGTGCATTGTGAAGCAAGTCACTCGGAAGCACAGCTTCAGCCCCATAGACTAGGAAGAATGGAGTTCGACCAGTCGACCGGTTAGGAGTCGTCCTCAATCCCCAAAGTACTGATGGAAGTTCATCGACCCAGGCGCCTGCTGCATGCTTGAGGTCACGCAGCAATCAGGGTTTCAGTCCTTTGAGAATCAATCCGTTTGCTCTTTCAGCTTGTCCATTCAACTGGGGATGGGCAACTGAAGCATAGTCGACCCGAGTGCCCTGGGAAGCGCAAAAGGCTCTGAACTCATCAGAATCTAAGTTCGACCCATATCTGTGATGATGCTGTGTGGGACACCATATCTGAATGTTAACTCTCTGATGAAGCTGACGGCAGTGCTTGCTTCGAGGTTCTTGATAGGCTTGGCTTCAATCCATTTGGTGAACTTGTCGACTGCTATGAGCACATGGGTGAAGCCACTTCTGCCTGTCCTCAAAGTTCCAACCATATCTAATCCCCAAACAGCAAAGGGCCAGACGAGTGGAATGGTCTTGAGGGCTGATGCAGGCTTGTGAGACATGTTGGAGTAGAACTGGCAACCTTCACATTTGTCGACTATGTCTTTTGCCATTTCATTTGCTCGCGGCCAATAAAATCCCGCTCGGTATGCTTTGACCACAATGGTCAGAGAGGACGCATGGTGACCACAGGTCCCCAAGTGGATATCATTGAGGATCACTCGACCTTCTTCCGGTGTTATGCACTTCTAAGGAACTCCGGTAAAACTTTCTCTGTAAAGCTGTCCACCCATTACTGTGGAAGCTTTAGATCGACGGACAATCTGACGGGCCTCTTCTTCATCCTCTGGGAGCTCTTTCCTGTGAATATATGCAATGTACGGCACTGTCCAATCAGGAATGATGACCAAAACTTCCATAACAAAGTCGACCACGGCTGGGAGCTCGACTTCAGTCGGATCAGTAGGGCTCTTAGGTTGTGGGGGCTCCTCCTTGGACAGACGGTGTGTGAAGATGCTCCAAGAATACATTACTAGGAATAGGCTCACGCTTGGAAACTTTCTTTGCCAAATCATCAGCTGCTTGATTTTTTAGTCGGGGTATATGATGGAGCTCAAATTCCTCAAACTTCTTTTCTAACTTTCTCACTGCATTACAATAGCCAGTCATAGCCGGGCTCCTGACGTCCCACTCCTTCATCACTTGATTAACCACGAAATCTGAGTCACCGTAGACCATTCGGCGACGGACGCCGAGTGAAATGGCCATACACAACCCGTACAGAAGTGCTTCATATTCAGCTTTGTTGTTGGAGGAATCAAAATGAATCTGAAGAACATAGCTGAGTCTCTCTCCTCGGGAGGATACCAATACCACCCCCGCACCAGAACCATTCAACATCTTGGATCCGTCAAAGAACATGGTCCAGTGCTCCGAATGAATCTGAGTCAGTTGTTGCTGCACAGCCCACTCGGTGAGGAAATCTGCTATTGCTTGGGACTTGATAGCTTTCTTTGCCTCAAACTTGATATCCAATGGAAGAATTTCAATCGCCCACTTTGCCACTCGACCAGTTGCATCTCTGTTGTTTAGAATTTCTTACAATGGTGCGTCGCTGACGACTGTAATGGAATGATCAAAAAAATAGTGTGCAACCTTCTTCGTGGTCATGTAAATTCCGTAAACAAGCTTCTGATAATGCGGATATCTCTGCTTGGACGGAGTCATGACTTTAGAAATATAGTACACTGGGCATTGAACTTATAGGATTTTCCTTCTTCTTCCCGTTCGACCATGAGTACTGTACTGACAACTTTTCCAGTGTCTGCCATATAAAGCAGTAAAGGCTCTTTGCTGATTGGGGCAGCAAGCATCGACTGGGTGGAAAGCAGGGTTTTGAGCTCTGCAAATGCTGCATTAGCTTCAGGAGTCCACTCGAACTTATCAGATTTCTTCATCAGTCGGTAAAGAGGCAATGCCTTTTCACCGAGGCGAGAAATGAATCGACTCAAGGCGGCCAAACAACCAGTAAGCTTCTGAATGTCATGCACACGCACAGGGTGTTTCATCCGGAGTAACCTTCTCTGGGTTCGCATCGATCCCTCGTTCGGAAACGAGGAAACCGAGTAACTTTCCTCCAAGAACTCCGAATGTGCATTTCGACGGATTAAGCTTGATATCATACCTTGTCAGGTTGGCAAAGGTTTACGCGAGGTCAGTCAGCAGGTCGGAACCTTTACACGACTTGACCACAATGTCATCCATGTATGCTTCCACATTCCGACTGATTTGAGTGAGCAGGCACTTCTGAATCATCCTCATAAATGTGGCGCCAGAGTTCTTGAGACCGAATGGATGGTGACATAACAAAAGCACCTGAATGGAGTGATGAAAGCTGTTTTTATCTCATCGGGTCCATACAGTCGGATCTGATGATACCCGGAATAAGCGTCTAGAAAAGACAAATGCTCACACCTCGCAGTTGAGTCGACGATTTGGTCGATACGGGGGAGATGGAAATGATCTTTCGGGCAGGCCCGATTAATATGCTTGAAGTCAATGCACATACGAAGTGACTCGTCCTTCTTGGGCACCATGACAACATTGGCAAGCCACTCGGAGTGGTAAATCTCTAGGATGAACTCAGCTGCCAGGAGCCAAGACACTTCCTCGCCAATTGCCTTTCTCTTCTATACAGCGGACCGTCGAAGGTGTTCCTTGACTGGTTTCACTTTTGGGTCGACTCGCAAACGGTGCTCAGGCAGTCTCCTGGGTACACCCGGCATGTCAGAAGGTTTCCATGCAAAGATGTCCCAGTTCTCACGGCAGAACTGGATGAGAGCTTCTTCCTATTTGTTGTCGAGTGATGTTGAGATATGAGTAGGAGCAACATTAGGATTGGTCGGGTGAATATGAATCGGCTTTGTTTCACCGAAAAACTGAAATGTAGAATCTATGGCAGGCTTCTTGGCTCGCAACAAATCACTCGGATCTGCATTTTTCTGATACTCTTGCATTTCAACTACTGCCATCTGTGCTTCCGCAATTTTAGAACCCTTCTGGAAGCATTCCTCTGCCTTCTGCCGATTGCCAGTGATCGTGATCACTCCTCTGGGACCAGGCATTTTCAATTTGAGATACACGTAACATGGTCGAGCCATGAAACGTGCATATGAAGGCCTTCCCAAAATAGCATGATAAGCACTCTGGAAATCCACTACTTCAAATGTCAACTTTTCTTTACGGTAATTCTTTGAATCACCGAAAACCGCGTCAAGGGTTTTATTTGGCCGAGTGATTCAGCCTTCTTCCAGGGATGACGCCGTGAAAGCTCATGTTGCTCTCACTAAGTTTGGACATCGGAATGCCCATCCCCTTCAAGGTTTCAGCATAAAGGATATTCAGGCCCTACCACCATCCATTAGCACTTTGGTCAGTCAAGTGCCTCCAACAACTAGGTCGACCACCAACGCTTGCCTCCCAGGGGTGGCTATGCGAGCAGGGTGATCAGACTGGTCGAATGTGATAGCTGTTTGTGACCACTTTAGGTATGTTGTCGTTGTGGGAGCAACCATATTCACTTCTCTGTTGATCACTTTCAGTCGACTTTTGCTCTCAACATTAGCAAAAATCACTAGGGTGGAATTGACATTCGGAAAACCATTATCTTCCTCTTTGTCTTCATCCTTGTCTGACTCTTTTTCCTTATCGTTAGGTTGTTTGTCTCGGAACTGCTGGATCAGAACTCGACACTGTCGAGTGGTATTCTTAGGATAAATCAGGTTACCCTCTTCATCCTTCTTGGTGTGAATGTGACATGGCAAATCCAACACTTCATTTCCGGCTTGATCTTTCACTTTCTTCGGGGTCTAGGGCCCTTAGGTTTCCCTTTAAACTTTCCTTGAATCACTGTCGCAGTTTCACCAGGCCCTGCCGGCTCGGCTTTACGCATCTGTTTCCGATTGGAATTGCCTCCACCGGTGTCCTGACCGACTGGCTTGCTCTTTCCACTGCGGAGCCGATCCTCTTCTTCTCCGTTAGCGTACCGAGTGGCTATTTCCATCATCCGAGTCAGAGACATATCTCTCGTCCGACCGAATTTCAGGACTAACTCTCGATACTTAACGCCTTCCTTGAAGGCACAAACTTCTTGATGCTGGGATACATTTTCCACGGTGTGATGCAAAGTGGTCCACCTCTGAATGTAATCTCTCAGAGTCTCATTCGGTTTTTGCACACAATGCTGCAATTCTGTTAACCCTACAGCCCGCTTGCAAGTACCCTAAAAAGTTCTGACAAATACTCAGGCCAGTTCTTCCCAACTGAATATACTGCCAGGTGTTAACTGAGTCAACCATGCCCTGGCCGAACCTTCCAACATCAGAGGAAGATGCTTCATGGACACTTCATCATTGCCGCCACCAATCTGTACAGCCACTCGGTAATCCTCAAGCCAAGTGTCAGGCTTGGACTCACCAGTGAACTCGCTGATTCCAGTTGCCAACTTGAAGTTGGGAGGAATCACCGCGGCTCTAATGGCTCTGCTGAAACACTCTGGACCTGAAACATGAACTCTGCTGCCAGTCGGGTGATCTCTGTCAAGGCCCTCTCTATGTGCCCTGTTCCTGTCGACTAGACCTTGAACGAGAATAGATCTCGCATCAAAGCTTGGCTCTCTTGGGTCGACTGGTATTCTTCGCTCGCCACTGTGAGGGTGTCTGTCATCATATTGCAAAGGCACATATGATCCACTCCTCGGAGGAGGTGTGGGCACACGACGACGGTCATCACGGTCGAGTTGGTGATCATACTGCTCGTGGTTTCTATACTGATCTTGACGGTGCCCACGTCCCTCATGCCCCGGAGGCGATCTTGGGTTGTGGGCCGACTGAACTGTATTTGCCATCATAGACCTGCTATGAATCCTATTCCGCGACTGAGACATTGCTGTGTTCTGCTCTCCTGCTGCCCGGAGTAAGGCCCGGATCTGCATCAAACCTCTTCCAGCCTCCGACTGGGAAGGATGAATTGACTCTGCTATTCGGGTTGCAGCTGTGAGATTTTGAATCGGAGTGTGGTATACCTGAGGTTGAGGCGGAAAAAGCTATCGTTGACTGGACTCAGGAATCCGCTGCCGAGCACGCTCGTCGAGTGCATGCTGAAGGTTCTCTAGTCGAGTGCGCTCAGCCAAGTTGGCTAGGCGCGCCTTGGAGGTTTCCCCAATGATGGGCATGTGGAGCGCATCCATGTTGGTTGGGGCCGTACCCTTCGTGAGCACGTGACAGATCGTCGCCACCATCACCACCGTCGTCGCGGCGGAAGCCAGGCGGACTACATGGTCCGTCGACCATCAAGACATCAGCCGCGGGATCGCTGCTATCGCACTCGGATGCGGTCTAGACGAAGCCATTCGACAGGTCGAACAGGCCGTAGAGAGTTTCGTCGGGCTCCATTGCCGCGACTTGTGGGGTGGCCAAGTGACGAGCCACCGCGTGTTTCACCCACCGCTCGAGCCGCGACCGACCAGATCGCTTGCGTTGGCGGACAGCGGGGAGCGTGGACACCACGGGAGCCGACCGATACTGGGTCGACAGCTGCCGGAGAAGGATGTCGCGAATGGACGCGCGAAAGTGCGTCGCCCCGCGGACGGGGAGCGTCTCGACGTCGAGGCGAGCTTCCTGAAGCCAGGCGGAGTTGTCGGCAACGAAGACGAGAGTGCCGAGACGGATCTCGCGGCCCTCAGCCAATCTACCGCTGGAAACCATGATGATGGGAATCAGAAAAATCGCAACCTCACCAAAAAGTCGCTAAGACACCTGCCCCAAGGTGGGCGCCAACTGTCATGGTACTAAGACTACAGTAGAATGGGGGGTAGGTATGAGGAGGCAAGATTCCAGCGCTACCTCTTGAGCACTGCGTTGGTTTTCCCTTGAAGAGGAAAGGGTGATGCAGCAAAGTAGCGTAAGTATTTCCCTCAGTTTTTGAGAACCAAGGTATCAATCCAGTAGGAGTCCACGCATGAGTCCCTCGCACCTACACAAACAAATAAATCCTCGCAACCAACGCGATAAAGGGGTTGTCAATCCCTTCACGGTCACTTACGAGAGTGAGATCTGATAGATATGATAAGATAATATTTTTGGTGTTTTTATGATAAAGATGCAAAGTAAAGAAAGCAAAATAAAAACGGCAACAGAAATAGCTAAGTGTTGGAAGATTAATATGATGGAAGATAGACCCGGGGGCCATAGGTTTCACTAGTGGCTTCTCTCAAGAGCATAAGTATTACGGTGGGTGAACAAATTACTGTTGAGCAATTGACAGAATTGAGCATAGTTACGAGAATATCTAGGTATGATCATGTATATAGGCATCACGTCCGACACAACTAGACCGACTCCTGCCTGCATCTACTACTATTACTCCACACATCGACCGCTATCCAGCATGCATCTAGAGTATAAGTTCATAAGAACAGAGTAACGCTTTAAGAAAGATGACATGATGTAGAGGGATAAACTCATGCAATATGATATAAACGCCATCTTGTTATCCTCGATGGCAACAATAAAATACGTGCCTTGCTGCCCCTACTGTCACTGGGAAAGGACACCGCAAGATTGAACCTAAAGCTAAGCACTTCTCCCATTGCAAGAAAGATCAATCTAGTAGGCTAACGCAAACTGATAATTCGAAGAGACATGCAAAGAATTCAGAGAAGATTCAAATATTGTTCATAGATAAACTTGATCATAAACCCACAATTCACAGTCTCAACAAACACACCGCAAAAGAAGATTACATCGAATAGATCTCCACAAGAGAGGGGGTGAACATTGTATTGAGATCCAAAAAGAGAGAAGAAGCCATCTAGCTAATAACTATGGACCCGAAGGTCTGAGATAAACTACTCACACATCATCAGAGAGGCTATGGTGTTGATGTAGAAGCCCTCCGCGATCGATGCCCCCTCCGGCGGAGCTCCGAAAAAGGCCCCAAGTTGGGATCTCACGGGTACAGAAGGTTGCGGCGGTGGAATTAGGTTTTTGGCTCCGTATCTGGTAGTTTGGGGGTACGTAGGTATATATAGGAGGAAGAAGTACGTCGGTGGAGCAACATGGGGCCCACGAGGGTGGAGGGCGCGCCCAGGGGGTAGGCGCACCCCCCTACCTCGTGCCCTCCTAGTTGATGTCTTGACGTAGGGTCCAAGTCCTCTGGATCACGTTCGTTCTGAAAATCATGTTCCCGAAGGTTTCATTCCGTTTTGACTCCCTTTGATATCCTTTTTTTGCGAAACTCTGAAATAGGCAAAAAACAACAATTCTGGGTTGGGCCTTCGGTTAATAGGTTAGTCCCAAAAATAATATAAAGGTGTATAATAAAGCCCAATAATGTCCAAAACAGAATATAATATAGCATGGAAAAATCAAAAATTATAGATACGTTGGAGACGTATCAAGCATCCACAAGCTTAATTCCTGCTCGTCCTCGAGTAGGTAAATGATAAAAATAGGATTTTTGATGTGGAATGCTACTTGGCATAATTTCAATGTAATTCTCTTAATTGTGGTATGAATATTCACATCCGAAAGATTCAAGATAAAAGTTTAATATTGACATAAAAGTAATAATACTTCAAGCATACTAACTAAGCAATTATGTCCTCTCAAAATAACATGGCCAAAGAAAGTTCATCCCTACAAAATCATATAGTTTAGTCATGCTCCATTTCCGTCACACAAGAATGCTCTCATCATGCACAACCCCGATGACAAGCCAAGCAATTGTTTCATACTGTAGTAATCTCAAACTTTTTCAACCTTCATGCAATACATGAGCGTGAGCCATGGATATAGCACTATGGGTGGAATAGAATATAATGATGGGGGTTATGTGGAGAAGACAAAAAAGGAGAAAGTCTCACATCAACAAGGCTAATCAATGAGCTATGGAGATGCCCATCGATTGATGTTAATGCAAGGAGTAGGGATTGCCACGCAACGGATGCACTAGAGCTATAAATGCATGAAAGCTCAACAAAAGAAACTAAGTGGGTGTGCATCCAACTTGCTTGCTCACGAAGACCTAGGACATTTGAGGAAGCCCATTGTTGGAATATACAAGCCAATTTCTATAATGAAAAATTCCCACTAGTATATGAAAGTGACAAAACAAGAGACTTTCTATCATGAAGATCATGGTGCTACTTTCAAGCACAAGTGTGGAAAAAAGGATAGTAGCATTGTCCCTTTTTTTGGGACAATGCTCTATGAATGATGAACATCACACTTCTATTTATTTACAACTCAATGATTACAACTCGATACTAGAACAAAGTATGACTATATGAATGCCTCCGGTGGTATACCGGGATAACAATGAATCAAGAGTGACATGTATGAAAATTATGAATGGTGGCTTTGCCACAAATACTATGTCAACTACATGATCATGCAAAGCAATATGACAATGATGAGCGTGTCATAATAAACGGAACGGTGGAAAGTTGCATGGCAATATATCTCGGAATGGCTATGGAAATGCCATAATAGGTAGGTATGGTGGCTATTTTGAGGAAGATATAAGGAGGTTTATGTGTGAAAGAGCGTATCATATCACGGGGTTTGGATGCACCGGCGAAGTTTGCACCAACTCTCAATGTGAGAAAGGGCAATGCACGGTACCGAAGAGGCTAGCAATGATGGAAGAGTAAGAGTGCGTATAATCCATGGACTCAACATTAGTCATAAAGAACTCACATACTTATTGCAAAAATCTACAAGTCATCAAAATCCAAGCACTACGCGCATGCTCCTAGGGGATAGATTGGTAGGAAAAGACCATCGCTCATGCCCGACCGCCACTCATAAGGAGGACAATCAAAGAACACCTCATGTTCCAAATTTGTTACATAACGTTTACCATACGTGGATGCTACGGGACTTGCAAACTTCAACACAAGTATTTCTTAAATTCAAAACTACGCAACTAGCACAACTTTAATATCACTACCTCTATATCTCAAAACAATCATCAAGCATCAAACTTCTCTTAGTATTCAGCACACTCATAAGAAAGTCTTTTTATTAGTCTTGAATACCTAGCATATTAGGATTATTTAAGCAAATTACAATGCTGTTTAAGACTCTCAAAATAATATAAGTGAAGTATGAGAGGATAATAGTTTCTATAAAACAAAACCACCACCGTGCTCTAAAAGATATAAGTGAAGCACTAGAGCAAAAACTATATAGCTCAAAAGATATAAGTGAAGCACGTAGAGTATTCTAATCAATTCCGAATCATGTGTGTCTCTCTCAAAATATGTGTCCAGCAAAGATGATTGTGGTAAACTAACAAATAAAGACTCAAATCATACAAGACGCTCCAAGCAAAACACATATCATGTGGTGAATAAAAATATAGCTCCAAGTAAAGTTACCGATGGAAGTAGACGAAAGAGGGGGTGCCTTCCGGGGCATCCCCAAGCTTTCGCTTTTTGGTGTCCTTAGATTATCTTTGGGTGCCATGGGCATCCCCAAGCTTAGGCTCTTTCCACTCCTTGTTCCATAATCCATCAAATCTTTCACCCAAAACTTGAAAACTTCACAACACAAAACTTCACAGAAAATCTCGTGAGCTCCGTTAGCGAAAGAAAACAAAACACCACTTCAAGGTACTGTAATGAACTCATTATTTATTTATATTGGTGTTAAACCTACTGTATTCCAACTTCTCTATGGTTTATAAACTATTTTACTAGCCATAGATTCATCAAAATAAGCAAACAACACACGAAAAACAGAATCTGTCAAAGACAGAACAGTCTGTAGTAATCTCTAACTAACGCAAACTTCTGGAACTCCAAAACTTCAGCAAAAATAGGAGGACCTAGACAATTTGTATATTGATCAGAAGCAATTGGAATCAATACTTTATCACGTTCTGGTGATTTTTAACAATTATTTTCGTGAACAGAAAGTTTCTGCAATTTTCAGCAAGATCAAATAACTATCATCCAAGAAGATCCTATAGGTTTAACTTGGCACAAAAACTAATTAAAACATAAAAACACATCTAACCAGAGGCTAGACCAAAGATTTATTCCTAAACAGAAGCAAAAAGCAAAAAACTAAAAATAAAATTGGGTTGCCTCCCAACAAGCGCTATCGTTTAACGCCCCTAGCTAGGCATAAAAGCAAGGATAGATCTAGGTATCGCCATCTTTGGTAGGCAATTCTTTAATGAGACATCTATCACCCTTAGGAGTTTCTTTCTTTTTATTTGTCATCAAACTTCTAGGCATAATATCAAAAAATTCATTTGTAACAAACGGTTCCTTAATGATAGCAAAAAGATTGGGATGAATACTTATAGATTTGAGATCCGCGGTTTCCTTACTAGAGGATTCACCCTTATTTTTAGGAACATACATAAGCTTGAAAATTTTAGTTGGAGGACTTGGAGTATTCTTTACGGAAGAAAAAGCGGTTCCCAAGTTGGTAATGATACCCTCAAGTTTATCGATTCTAGTGGAATCTTGATTTATTCTGTCATTAATTATGGGTTCGTTCTCCTTAATATTTTTCAAAGTGACTCCTACTTTAGATCCATATTGGGTAATTTGGTGGTGGATCTTTTTATCCAAATTTTCGATTAACTCTACAGTAGCAACTTTATTTTCAATAATTTCAAGTCTTTGCATTACATGCTCCAAAGTTAACATAGTTCCATTAACCAAAAGAGGTGGTGAGCCAAACAAATCTATCATAGCATTATAAGAATCAAAAGTATGGCTACCCAAGAAATTCCCTCCGGTAATGGTATCCAGGATATATCTGTACCAAGGAGTAGTGCCTACATAAAAATTGCGGAGAAGAACGGAAGTAGATTGCTTCCTGGTAGATCTATTTTGAGCATTGCAAATTCTATACCAAGCATCTTTCAGATTTTCTCCCTCCCTTTGCTTAAAATTTAGAACTTCATTCTCGGGAGACAATGGAGAAGATAGAGGACTAGCCATAACGACCAAGCAAGCGAAAAAGAGGTGAACGGAAAAGAGAGGGCAAATAAAACGGTAAGGGTGAAGTGGGGGAGAGGAAAACGAGAGGCAAATGGAAAATAATCTAATGCGGGATATAAGGGTTTGTGATGGGTACTTGGTATGTTGACTTTTGCGTAGACTCCCCGGCAACGGCGCCAGAAATGGCTAGGTGTCGGGAGTCCAAATCTTGACTTGACTTTGTGTAAGCCTCCCCGGCAATGGCGCCAGAAATCCTTCTTGCTACCTCTTGAACACTGCGTTGGTCTTCCCTTGAAGAGGAAAGGGTGATGCAGCAAAGTAGCGTAAGTATTTCCCTCAGTTTTTGAGAACCAAGGTATCAATCCAGTAGGAGGCCACGCACGAGTCCCTCGCACCTACACAAACAAATAAATCCTCGCAACCAACGCAATAAAGGGGTTGTCAATCCCTTCACGGTCACTTACGAGAGTGAGATCTGATAGATATGATAAGATAATATTTTAGGTATTTTTATGACAAAGATGCAAAGTAAAGAAAGCAAAATAAAAACGGCAACAGAAATAGCTAAGTGTCAGAAGATTAATATGATGGAAGATAGACCCGGGGGCCATACGTTTCACTAGTGGCTTCTCTCAAGAGCATAAGTATTTCGGTGGGTGAACAAATTACTGTTGAGCAATTGACAGAATTGAGCATAGTTATGAGAATATCTAGGTATGATCATGTATATAGGCATCATGTCCGAGACAAGTAGACCGACTCCTGCCTGCATCTACTACTATTACTCCACACATCGACCGCTATCCAGCATGCATCTAGAGTATTAAGTTCGTAAGAACAGAGTAACACTTTAAGCAAGATGACATGATGTAGAGGGATAAACTCATGCAATATGATATAAACCCCATCTTGTTATCCTCGATGGCAACAATACAATACGTGCCTTGCTACCCCTACTGTCACTGGGAAAGGACACCGCAAGATTGAACCCAAAGCTAAGCACTTCTCCCATTGCAAGAAAGATCAATCTAGTAGGCCGAACCAAACTGATAATTCAAAGACACTTGCAAAGATAACCAATCATACATAAAATAATTCAGAGAAGATTCAAATATTGTTCATAGGTAAACTTCATCATAAACCCACAATTCATCGGTCTCAACAAACACACCACAAAAGAAGATTACATCGAATAGATCTCCACGAGAGAGGGGGGAGAACATTGTATTGAGATCCAAAAAGAGAGAAGAAGCCATCTAGCTAATAACTATGGACCCGAAGGTCTGAGGTAAACTACTCACACCTCATCGGAGAGGCTATGGTGTTGATGTAGAAGCCCTCCGTGATCGATGCCCCCTCCGGCGGAGCTCCGGAAAAGGCCCCAAGATGGGATCTCACGGGTGCAGAAGGTTGCAGCGGTGGAATTAGGTTTTTGGCTCCGTATCTGGTAGTTTGGGCGTACGTAGGTATATATAGGAGGAAGAAGTACGTCAGTGGAGCAACATGGGGCCCACGAGGGTGGAGGGCGCGCCCCCCTACCTCGTGCCCTCCTGGTTGATGTCTTGATGTAGGGCCCAAGCCCTCTGGATCACGTTCGTTCCAAAAATCACGTTCCCGAAGGTTTCATTCCGTTTGGACTCTGTTTGATATTCTTTTTCTGCGAAACTCTGAAATAGGCAAAAAACAGCAATTCTCGGCTGGGCCTCAGGTTAATAGGTTAGTCCCAAAAATAATATAAAAGTGTATAATAAAGCCCAATAATGTCCAAAATAGAATATAATATAGCATGGAACAATCAAAAATTATAGATACGTTGGAGACGTATCACCCAGCTATGGTGAAGTTGTACACACAAGGTTTACGAGTTCAGGCCCTTCACGGTGGAAGTAACAGCCCTACGGCTCGGTGCCCGGAGGCGGTCGACTGGATTATATGTGTGTTGAGTTACAGGGGGTGCGAACCCTTGTCCCTGAGGAGGGGGTGGCTTATATAGAGTTCGCCAGGCCCCTCCCGCCCTCAGTTACATAGGGTTTAAGGCACATAAAGATGGGGCGTTTCTGGTAACGCCAGTAATAAAGTGACATAAATGACCATTAAGTCTACAGAGTAAACGCCCGACCGTTGGTATACAAAGTGGCTTTAGGTCTTCTGGTCGTCGAGTGACAATTGCTATGGTCGAGTGACTTCGAGTCTTCCGAGTGGAATGCTTCTGGTCAAGTGGATGATGGTATCCCTCAAATGCTTCTGGCTTTAGGGTGATGTCCTAGGGGAGGGTGTCTAGGTCAGGCCTATGACCCTACCCTAGGCACATAGCTTCATCAATCAGCACTACTAGTTGGAATAGCTTCTAGCCATTTAGTAACATAATCAACAGCAACCAAAATATGTGTATACCCATTAGAGGAAGGAAAAGGTCCCATGTAATCAAATCCCCAAACATCAAATGGTTCAACAGCAAGTGAATAATTCATAGGCATTTCTTGACACTTACCGATATTACCTATTCTTTGGCATTCGTCACAAGATGAGACATACTTACGAGCATCCTTGAAGAGAGTAGACTAATAAAATCCAGATTACAATACCTTGTGAGCAGTTCTATCTCCAGCATGATGCCCTCCATATGGTTCGGAGTGACATTTCTGTAGGATTTGTCCCTGTTCATGCTCAGGTACACAACGTCTAATAATACCATCTACTCCTTCTTTATAAAGATGTGGGTCATCCCAAAAGTAATGTCTTAAATCATAGAAGAATTTTTTCTTTTGTTGGTAAGTAAAGCAAGGTGGAAAATATTTAGCAACAATGTAATTAGCATAGTCATCATACCAAGGAGTGCTATTAGCAACATCTATTGCAGCTAACTGCTCATCAGGAAAACTATCATCAATAGGTAGTGGGTCATCAAGCACATTTTTATGCCTAGACAAGTTATCAGCTACGGGGTTCTCAACTCCTTTTCTATCAACAGTATGCAAATCAAATTCTTGTAACAATAGAACCCAATGAATAAGTGTAGGTCTAGCATCCTTCTTTTCCATAAGATATTTAATAGCAGCATGGTCTGTGTGAACAGTTACCTTGGAATCAACAATATAAGGTCTAAACATATCACAAGCAAACTCCACTGCTAAGAATTCTTTTTCAGTAGTAGCATAATTTCTTTCAGCACTGTCTAGAGTTTTACTAGCATAATGAATAACATTCAACTTCTTATCAACTCTTTGTCCTAGAACAGACCAACAGCATAATCACTAGCATCACACATAATTTCAAAAGGAAAATTCCAATCAGGTGGTTGAACTATAGGTGCAGTAATTAAAGCTTTCTTGAGTGTTTCAAAGGCTTCAAGACAATCATCATCAAGGACAAAAGGAATATCCTTTTGCAAAATATTAGTAAGAGGCCTAGGAATTTTAGTAAAGTCTTTGATAAATCTCCTATAGAAACCAGCATGACCTAGGAAACTACGAATACCTTTGATGTCCTTAGGACATGGCATTTTCTCAATAGCATCAACCTTGGCTTGGTCCACTTCAATATCCTTTTCAGAAATTTATGACCCAAAACAATGCCTTCATTAACCATAAAGTGGCACTTCTCCCAATTCAAGACAAGATTTGTTTGTCCACATCTCTGCAAAACTCGATCAAGATTCCTTAAACAATCGTCAAATGACTTCCCATAAACAGAGAAGTCATCCATGAAAACCTCAACAATCTTTTCACAAAAGTCGGAGAATATAGCCATCATGCATCTTTGAAAGGTAGCAGGTGCATTACATAAACCAAAAGGCATACGTCTATAAGCATACGTTCCAAAAGGACAAGTAAAAGTGGTTTTTTCTTGATCAGGTTGAGAAACAGGTATTTGTGAAAAACCAGAATATCCATCAAGGAAGCAAAAGTGTGTGTGCTTAGATAATCTTTCAAGCATTTGATCGATAAAAGGCAAAGGGTAATGATCTTTTCCAGTAGCTTTGTTTAATTTTCTGAAATCAATTACGATTCTATAGCCAGTAACAATTCTTTGTGGAATGAGTTCATTCTTATCATTAGGAACAACAGTAATACCTCCCTTCTTAGGGACACAATGAATAGGACTTACCCATTAACTATCGGCAATAGGATAAATTATACCTGCCTCCAGAAGCTTTAGTATTTCATTTCTTACCACTTCTTTCATCTTAGGATTTAACAGTTGTTGATGATCAACAACTGGTTTAGCATCTTTCTCCAATTTTATTTTGTGCTAACATAGAGTGGGACTAATGCCCTTTAAATCATCAACAGTATATCCAATAGCAGCTCGGTGCTTCCTTAGAACTTTTAATAATATTTCTTCTTCATGCTCTGAAAGGTTAGCACTGACAATAACAGGATATATTTTCTTTTCATCAAGATAAGCATATTTCAAAGTGTCCGACAATTGTTTTAATTCAAACACAAGATCACCTTTGGGTGGAGGAAGACCTCCTAGAGTTTCAACAGGCAAATTGTGTTTAAGTAGAGGACGTTGTTCGAAGAAAATATTATCTATTTCATTTCTTTCATGCACATGGAAATCATTTTCATGGTCTAGCAAGTATTGTTCTAAAGGATCAGTAGGTGGTACAACAATAGAAGCAAGACCAATGAATTCATCCTTTTTAGGCAATTCTTTTTCATGATGATTTCTACTAAACTTGGAAAAATTAAACTCATGACACTCATTACCAAAGCTAACACCCACAATTTGTTTTTGACAATCTATTCTAGCATTAACTGTGTTCAAGAAAGGTCTACTAAAGATAATAGGACAGAAGTCATCTGGTAGGGAACCAAGAACAAGAAAATCAGTAGGGTATTTTACTTTCCCACACAAGACTTCAACATCTCTAACAATCCCAACTGGTGATATAGTGTCTCTATTTGCAAGTTTAATAGTAACATCTATGTCTTCTATCTCAACAGGTGCTATCTCTTCCCTAATTTCTTGATACAACTTGTGAGTAATAGCACTCACACTAGCACCCATGTCACATAAACCATAATAACAGTGATCTCCTATTTTAACTGAGATGACAGGCAGGCCAATTACTGGTCTATGTTTATCCCTTTTATCAGGTTTGGCAATTCTAGCAGCTTCTTCACAGAAGTAGATAACATGCACATCCACATCTTCTTCTAAGATACCCTTAATCATAGCAATATTAGGTTCAACTCTAATTTGTTCATCTGGTTTAGGTGTTCTAACAGAGCTTTTGTTAACCACAGTTGATACTTTAGCATGTTCCTTTATCCTAACAGGAAAAGGGGGTTTCTCAATATAAGCAGTAGGAACAACTGGATCAACATTATAGAGTATAGTTTCTTCTTTAACTGGTATTAGTACTTTAACTTCATCCTTAATAGGTGGGTGATATTTAAACCACTTCTGTTGAGGGAGTTCAACATGAGTAGCAAATGATTCACAAAAGGAGGCTACTATCTCAAAGTCAAGTCCATATTTAGTGCTAAACTTTTGAAAAGCAGAGGTGTCCATAAAAGATTTAACACAATCATATTTAAGCTTTATACCTGACACTTTACCTTCGTCGAGTTCCCAATCTTCAGAGTTGCATTTAATTCTTTCGAAAAGATCCCACTAGAATTCAATAGTTTTCTTCATGAAAGAACCAGCACAAGAAGTATCCATCATGGTTTGATCATTACGAGAAAGCCGAGCATAAAAATTCTGGATAATAATTTCACTTGAGAGCTCTTGATTGGGGCATGAATATAACATTGACTTAAGCCTCCCCCAATCCAGAGCGATACTTTCTCCTTCACGAGGCCAAAAATTATATATATAATTCCGATCACGATGAACTAGATACATAGGATAATTTTTTTGGTGAAACTCCAATTTTAAACGATTCTGATTCCATGATCCAATATCATCGCATAGCCTATACCATGCCAATGATTTTCCCTTCAAAGATAAAGGGAAAACCTTTTTCATAACTTCATCCATGGGTAAACCTGCAAGCTTGAACAATCCGCAAATTTGTTCTACATGTATCAAGTGCATATCGGGCTGTTCGGTTCCAACTCCTGCATAAGGATTTGCTAGCAGTTATTCTATCATACCCGAAGGAATTTCATATTCAATATTTTCAGTAGGTACATTAGGTTGAGGGGCAATTAATTGTGGTTCCAGAGGAGGTGAAGATACCCCGAACAAACCCCTCACAGGATTGTTTTCCATAGTAACAAGTGACAATAAATTTCAACACACTATATAAATGTTTCCTTACCGAATTCCACTTACCAAAGGCGCTTCACTCCCCGGCAACGGCGCCAGAAAATAGCCTTGATGACCCACAAGTATAGGGGATCAATTGTAGCTCTTTTTGATAAGTAAGAGTGTCGAACCCAACAAGGGGCAGAAGGAAATGACAAGTAGTTTTCAGTAGGATAATGTCTGCAAGTGGTGAAACTGTAAGTAGCAGAGTAGTGTGGTAGCAAGATAATTTGTAACGAGCAAGTAACAATAATAGTAACAGGTATGCAGCAAGGTAGCCCAATCCTTTTGAGGCAAAGGACATGCCAAAATGGTTTCTTATGATAAGCAAAGCGTTCTTGAGGGTACACGGGAATTTCATCTTGTCACTTTCATCATGTTGGTTTGATTTGTGTTTGCTACTTTGATAATTTGATATGTGGGTGGACTGGTGCTTAGGTGCTGTTCTTACTTGAACAAACCTCCTACTTATGATTAAACCTCCCGCAAGCATCTGCAACTACGATAAAAGTATTAAGGATAAATCGTAACCTTAGCATTAAACTCTAGGATCCAATCGGTCCCTTACGGAATAGTGCCTAAACTGGGGTTTAAGTTTATGTCACTCTCGCATCCCACCATCGATTGACTACTCCACAATGCATTCCCTTAGGCCCAAATATGGTGAAGTGTCATGTAGTCGACGTTCACATGACACCACTAAGGGAATCACAACATACATACTATCAAAATATCGAACACATATCAAGTTCACATGATTACTTGCAACATGATTTCTCCCGTGGCCTCAAGAACAAAAGTAACTACTCACAAACAACAAACAAGCTCATGACCAGAGGGGTATTAATATGCATAATGGATCTGAACATATAATCTTCCACCAAATAAACCATATAGTAATCAACTGACGTAATCAACACTACTAGTCACCCCCTAGCAACAATCTATAGTTCCGGTAACAAGACTGAATACAAGAGATGAGCTAGGGTTTGAGAGGAGATGGTGCTGGTGAAGATGTTGATGGAGATTGCCCTCCCCAAGATGGGAGAGTTGTTGGTGATGATGATGACGATGATTTCCCCCTCCGGGAGGGAAGTTCCCCTGGCAGAATCGCTCCGCCAGAGGGCAAAAGTGCTCCTGCCCAGTTCCTCCTCTAGACGGTGGCGCTCCACCTCGAAAGTATTTCTCTGATTTTTTTCTAGGTCAAAACCACTTATATACCAGAAGATGGGCACCGGAGGTGGGCCGAGGAGGGCACAATACACCAGGGCGCGCCCCCTTTCGTGCCCAGGTGGGTTGTGCCCACCTGGTGGCCCCCTCTGGTAGTTATTGGCTCCAATATTCCTTAAATATTCCATAAAAAATCTCTGTGAAGTTTCAGCTCATTTGGAGTTGTGTAGAATAGGTAGCCTAACGTAGCTTTTTCAGGACCAGATTTCCAGCTGCCAGAATTCTCCCTCTTGGTGTGTACCTTGCAAATTATGAGAGACAAGGCATTAGAATTACTTCCAAAAGCGTTATTATGGATAAAAACATTGTAAATATTAGTAAGAAACATGATGTAAAATGGACGTATCAGCTGCAGGCAGGCAAGTCTGGGCACCCCCATTCCCAGGACGCTGACACACCCCGGTGGGGGAATAGGAATGGTCATCTATCTCTGAATCCATCTCTGATGAGCTATCGGGACCCAGCAAGAGATCTGCTTCGACAGGTACCACTGTCGGCTCTAAAGGCCTTGTTTTCACTCCAGATTTTTCCATCACCCACTCAAATGGCTGATTCACAGGAAGAGTAGTTTAATGTACAAACATTGTCGACAAATGGAAATGTAATGAAGAAAAGGATGGGCAAGATATCATTTAAATATATGATTCCTAGTTAAACAGGATGGCATTGCGCATTTCACATATATTATGGCTTGCTAAAAGACATGAGACTGCATAATTCCCATATATGATATAGAAACTAAACAGGTGGCATTACAGAACATGTCTAAACTAAGCAGATCACATATATGATGTCGAAAGTAGGCACTGCAAGGCAACATACGCATGATATGACTAACATCATCGTGCCAAGTTATAGCAAACACCTTCGGGGTAAATAGGAGTGGTCAGGTGCGTCTGAATCAGCCTCAAAACAGATATCTTCCTCTGGATTACAATCTAGAGAGGGGAAGGGTTTGCCATTGAACCCACCATGGAGCAATGTCTGCATGACATTGTATTGCCTCACATGAAGGAAATATGCCCTAGAGGCAATAATAAAGTTGTTATTTTATATTTCCTTATACCATGATAATTTTATTATTCATACTAGAGTTGTATTAACCAAAAACTTGATACATGTGTGGATACATAGACAAAACACCATGTCCCTAGTAAGCCTCTACTAGCCAAGCTCGTTAATCAAAGATAGTTAAGTTTCCTAACCATAGACATGAGTTGTCATTTGATGAACGGGATCACATCATTAGGAGAATGATGTGATGGACAAGACCCATCCATTAGCTTAGCATAATGATCGTTAAGTTTGATTGCTATTGCTTTCTTCATGAATTATACATATTCATTATGCAACTTCCGAATACTATAGGAATGCCTTGTGTGCTATCAAACTTCACAACGTAACTGGGTGATTTTATAAAGATGCTCTACAGGTATCTCCGAAGGTGTTTGTTGGGTTGGCATAGATCGAGACTATGATTTGTCACTCCGAGTATCGGAGAGGTATCTCTGGGCCCTCTCGGTAATGCACATCATAATAAGCCTTGCAAGCAATGTGACTAATGAGTTAGTTGCGGGATGATGCATTACGGAACGAGTAAAGAGACTTGCCGGTAACGAGATTGAACTAGGTATGGAGATACCGACGATTGAATCTTCGGCAAGTAACATACCGATGACAAAGGGAGTAATGTATGTTGTCATTGAGGTTCGACTGATAAAGATCATCGTAGAGTATGTGGGAGCCAATATGAGCATCCGGGTTCCGCTATTGGTTATTGACCGGAGAGGTGTCTCGGTCATGTCTACATAGTTCTCGAACCCGTAGGGTCCACACGCTTAACGTTCGATGACAATTTGTATTATATGAGTTATGTGATTTGGTGACTATCGTGGATTTGTCACGGCAGATGTCCTAGTGTGAGGACTTAGTCGTGAGGCCAACACATCTATGTGGTAGCTTGAGAGGGGTTGAGCGGAATCGAGAGACGCAACACAAGACAAGGGTTTAGACAGCTTTGGGCCCCGGGAAACATCATCCGGTAAAAACCCTACATGCTGTTTGTGGCTAGGTCTCATTATGATCATGAGAGAGTCGCCGTAAACTGGCTCTCCCAGTTATGTCTAGCCCTAGAGATTGTTTCTGGTTACTTGTCCCTCTTTGGGGAGCCTTGCCCCTCCTTATATATGTTGAAGGGGCGGGTTACATGTGGAGTCCTATTAGGATTAGGACTAGTCTATCTCTAATACAAACCGGATACAAGTCCAGGTCTTAACTCCTTGTAAGACAAATATTCCTCACGCCTTTCCTCTTAAACCGGCTCACCATAAGATGAGCCCGCCTTCTGGGCCATGGGCCTTGTCACCGTCTGTCCCACCCGCCGGGTTACCAGTGAATCATAATGTTCAGTCAGGTTGCTTGTAAACCGTCTGGTCTGTGCGGGTCGCCGGTGAATCGCCAAGTATTAGCGGGGTCTCAAATAAACCGCCAAGTCCGGCCGGTTTATACTTCCGGTCGGTTTACGCCGCGGGGTATATCCCCGACATTAGCCCCCAGTTTAATTTGGATTTATCCATGTTAAACTGATCCTGCAACATAAACACAAGAACGAATTTGACAGATTATGCTCCGGGTTAAGAATTATTGTAAACTGTCTCCTGATCATCCTTAGTTCCTTGTCATTTCCTTCTTCTAAAAAATCCTGGTCAATAAGCCAGCTTCATACTCAATTTGCTGATATTGGTTTCTCACAGAGAAATATTGTGAAGAATAATCCACTTGAGTCGGCTTCCAAAGCGCCGGTTTAAGAAATATTGGTCTTGAAATACTCATCTGATATTCAACCGGTTTGAAGATGAAGAACTTGTCGGTTTATCATTGCAAAAAACTGCCGGGTTATAAAAACTGATAATTCCGGGTCATGATTGTTGCAGACACCGGGTCATAGTTGTTGCAGACACCGGGTCAATCTGGTTAGCTCAAAACTGAAAATTGGAAGATATTTCCCTTTTTTATCCATATTACCTATAGCCCCCAAGTTTTGAACAGAACAAAGTGATGATTTGAGACTTGTTTTCATATAATTACTGCCACTTTGAAGAAATCCACGTTGTTCATCTCTAGTAAAACACTGAATACTCCATATATGTAGCCCCCAAGTACCGGGTTGTCATGCTTGCAGCAACCTGGGACTTTTATTGCTTATAAAAACTTCAATTAGTGTAGCCCCCAAGGGCCGGGTCATTATGCAATAATGAGCAGGGACTTTGTAAATATAATCATGTAGACTTGAGCAGTGATGTGTAGCCCCCAAGGGCCGGCTTAGTAATATAATACTGAACCGGGACTTGATATATACTTAATGAAAATAACATCTTATAATGTAGCTTCCATCGTAGGGCTTGAACCCTCGTCCACAAGGTTAAGAGCTTTGTGCTTTACCAACTGAGAAGTGGATCCTTCAATATAATGGACGAAAACTTGTAGTTGACAGGAGCAATTGGTAGCCCCCAAGGGCCGGCTCATTATGATATGATGAGTCGGGTCTTCAATAAGACTAGTAAAAATGACTTTGCATTAGCCCCCACGTGTCATGGTGCATGCTTGCAGCGACATGAGACTTGCATGTAATCTCAATTTGAATAATGTAGCCCCCAAGTGCCGGGTTGTAAGCCTGCAGCGACTCGGGACTATTCCTTCCATTGTAGAATAAATCATATCCTTTGATAAAATAATAGCCATTGCGCTAAAGCGACTTTGAAAATCTCAATAATACCGGTTATTAATAACCATAAAAATCCAGCCATGTTGGCTATTCAAGATAATATAATCTGGTATGAAAACCTTATTCATTCAATATCATAATGAAAATTCAGCCAAGTTTGGCTATTTGAATAATATAACCCAATGATTTATAAGCGCATGATTCCAATGGCGCAATCCAAATATATACTGGCGACTTATAGTCCAAAGCCAGGCCGGTTTAATAAACACCGGATAATTTATCATCATGCTTTATTCAACCTGTTTCTGCATACAACAAGTTTAAAGTGTCCTGGCGGTTTACCACCGGACGGGTCATAATTCCCAACATATAACCCGGGTTTATAACCAAGGTTGCACTTAAGAATAATCAAATATGAAATATATCATACCTGTGACATTGAATCACATTGTTGGTTTTACCAACTTTTTGTAGTAAGGGTGATAACCCCAATCTTGAGTACTGATAACTCCTTTCATACTGTGCTGGTTTATGATAAAACCTTAGTGGGTTGTGATAAACACCAGATTATCCATATTCGATGCTGATGACTTTGAGTCAAAACCAGACCGGGCTGATAGTCTCCGGATTATAACTTGATCATATACTGACAACTTGTAGTTGACAGCCTAACCGGGTTGATAAACACCGGTTTGAAAACATCACAAATCTTATAAAAAGAAAGAGAAACTTAGCAAAAGGCAAATAAAACTGTTGTAGTCGAGGCTTTTCACAGGCTGTCAGGCCCTAAATTCGATAGCAAAGAATCCCCAAGCAACATTGTGAGTTGTGCTTAGTGGGTGCCTATGTTTGAGCTGTTGTTTTACAACACTCTCTTTGCCCCAGATTGATGTGGCTTTGAGCCGATCAAGAGGTGTGACTCTGGTTCAGATATGACCAAACCCCCAAGTGATGTTGTGGCATTGCGCCGATCAAGAGGTGTAGCTATGGTTCGGGTACGACCAAGCCCCCAAGTGATGTTGTGTCATTGCGCCGATCAAGGGGTGTAGCTATGGTTCTGATACGACCAAGCCCCCAAGTGATGCTGTGGCATTGCGCCGATCAAGAGGTGTAGCTATGGTTCGGATACGACCAAGCCCCCAAGTGATGCTGTGGCATTACGCCGATCAAGAGGTGTAGCTATGGTTCGGATACGACCAAGCCCCCAAGTGATTTAATATGAAGCTTTGAGAAGCTAAATCAAGGGGTAAACCGGATGCCGCTTTGTAAGCTCCATGTAACCACACATGATGTAAGAAAAACAACAGATACCCCGCTTTAGCTGAGGTTCCAGTTTATTGTATTGATCATAATATATACATTGTCATAATTGTACATAAGCAGAGCCTATAGCTCAAGTATAATAAGGCCGAAGATGAGCAATATTCCACGGCCGGTTGGTCTCCTCCTTCGATTTACGTGAGTCTTTGCGCTCTCGAACATCGATTAGGTAGTATGACCCATTGTGTAGATTCTTGCTGACCACAAAGGGTCCTTCCCAAGGGCGGGATAGCTTGTGCATATCCGTCTGATCCTGGATGAGCCAAAGCACCAAATCACCTTCTTGAAAGGTTCTGGTTCTAACCTGGCGGCTATGATAACGATGCAGATCTTGCTGATAAATCGCCGAACGGGCTGCCTCCATGTCACGTTCCTCATCTAACAGGTCAAGAGCTTCCTGCCGTGCCTTCTTGTTGTCAGCTTCAACATATTCCCCTACACGAGGTGAGTCATGACGGATGTCACTAGGAAGAACTGCTTCCGCTCCATAAACCATGAAGAATGGTGTGTATCCTGTCGATCTGTTGGTTGTGGTATTGATGCTCCAGAACACAGAAGGTAACTCCTCAACCCAACAACCCAGCGTCCGTTGCAAAGGCCCTAAGCAGGGGTTTGACGCCTCTCAAGATCTCTTGATTGGCCCTCTCCGCTTGACCACTGGACCGGGGGTGAGCCACTAATGACACGTCAAGATGGATGTGCTCACGTTGCCAGAACTCCTTCATGGCACCCTTTGACAAATTGGTACCATTGTCTGTTATAATGCTGTGTGGAAAGCCAAACCGGAAGATCACCTTTTTGAGGAATTGAACCGCTGTGGCTGCGTCACACTTACTAACTGGCTCTTCCTCCACCCACTTTGTGAACTTATCAACCGCCACCAAAAGGTGGGTCTTCTTGTCCTTGCACTACTGGAATCAGCTAATTTGCCATCTGCTAGCTCTTTGCCGTCTGCTAGCAGATGGCAAAGAAGGTATTTGCCATCAGCTACCCAAAAGCAGATGGCAAAACAGGCCTTTGCCATCAGTCACTTCTTTGCCGTCAGCTGGCGGACGACAAAGAATCTTTGCCATCAGCTGGCGGACGGCAAAGAATCTTTGTCGTCAGCTGGCGGACGGCAAAGAGAGAGGTGGCCCCCACTAACGAGCCGTTTACGGAAAAAAACGCCCCCTCTTTGCCGTCTGCTAGCAGACGGCAAAGAGACAAAACGGCGGACGGCAAACCAAATCCACACCCACCGCCCCCCCCCCCACCGCCCATTATCTCTTCTCTCCCTCTCTCCTCCCCAACGCCCACCGCCCCCCGCCCGTTATCTCTTCTCTCCCTCTCTCCTCCCCGACGCCCACCAGATCCACACCCACCGCCGCCGCCGCCACCCGCCGCCCGGCGCCGCCCCCGCGCCGCGAGCAGCTGCCCGGCGCCGCCCCCGCCACCCGCTGCCCGGCGTCGCCCTGCCACCCGCCGCACGGCGCCGTCCGGCGCCGCCCCCGCCTCCCGGAGCAGCCCCCACCACCCCTCCGCCCCCACCCCACCCGCCGACGCCCCGCCACGCGCCGCCCGGCACCGCCCACGTCGCCGGCCCACCCGCCCCACTGCGTCCTCCTGCGACCATGCGTGACCCTCCCCTGCGGCTAGGGTTTGGCCACCACATCACCGGCGTGGCTCCGGTGTTGCTCCGGTCGCCGTGAGGATCCTCCGGCGGTGCTGGATGTGCCGTGGCGCGGTGGTGCCCCTGGGGGGCGCCTCCGTGCTGCGGTGCCCCTGGTTGGCGCCGTCGTGCCCGTGCTCTCACTGGTGCCGCCGTTGTGGTGCTCTCTGGCAAGCTCGGGCTTGTTACGGTGGTGTTGGTTGTGATGCTGATCACACCATAGTGATGGTGTGGCTGCATCCTACTTCGGCTACAACTCCTTTTGGTGAGCTTCTCCTTGCTCCCCTCCTGATCTCTCTAATGCATAGCTCTAGCTCTGTATCTTGTTGGATGTGAGGCTCTATTAGCTGTGGTTAGCTGCTGTAGATGAGCATCAACTTGTATTGGAGCTCTCTGTGATGGATTCTTGCTGTGTCAGGGTTTTGGTCAGTGACCATCTATGTGTATTTGTGAAGTATATATACTCCTGTACTGCTCTGTTCTGTTTAGTTGATCCTGGAGTTGTTACTTTGGTCAGTTACTTTACTCATGAACGGATACTCACTTGTTCTTAGTTATTTTACTTCTAATACTGATATGAACAGATACCACTTGGTTTGGCTATTCCTATTTGTCTCTTTCTAATAGCCTATGAACAGATGCTATACTTGGTTTTGGCTGTTACTTTCCTAGTTTTCTACTGATAAGACAGATACTACATCTGATTTGGGCAGTGATGCTGGTCTGAGCCCCCCTCTTTTAGGCTTAATTTACATGTGACTATCCCTGTGCTGTGATGAACTAGCCCTGGCACTTCCAGGCTGTCTGAGCACATAATCCCTCAAGTATACCTTGAGGTCTTCTATAGCTCTCCTTAATAGTTATCTCTTCTAAGCTGCTGGTGGTTGGATGTGTTGGGACTTGGTCTGGTTGGCTGGTTGTGATGTATATCTCCTCCTGGAGCTTTGTTTTTGGCGTTGCACAGTGACATGTACCTATTGTCACTAGACAAAACTGATTATGGTGATGAAGTCTAATCTTTGGCTTTAATCACTAGTTTTTAGTTGGCTTAATTCCTGGAGCTAGTACTGATAGTGGTCTTTGTGTTGGCATTTAACTTACTGCTAATTGTGGTGGCTTCTTGATTGGGTCCTTGGCTGGTTCTCTCCTTTGGCTCTTTGGTATTGGTTTACTCTATTTGGCTTCATAATTAAGATCACTTTGAAAATCAGGATCTTAACTAAGATTATCTTGATCTCAAGTACTGGCTCCTACAACATTGCATTTCACCAAGTGAAATGCTACATTTCTACTCCTAACCCATTCTCTCTTTCTTAGTGTTTTTGTTATGCAGGTTGGAAGAAAAGAAGAAGATCCGGAGAAGATCTTAGTAATAAGATAGTTTTTTAGGAAAATAGATATTTAGTTTTAGATCATTCCTTGTAATATTTGTTGGATATGTGTTCATGGATATGTGTTGGATATATATGTGTTCATGACTATATATTGGTAACATGTGTTGGATATGTGTTGGATATATATGTGTTCATGAGTATTGGTAATATGTGTTGGATATGCTATATTGGTCATATATATATGTGTGTTTGATTTTCTGTGAAAATGAATTGATATAAGAAGAAACAGAATTAATTCCTATTTGGTCTCTTTGCCATCTGCCAACAGATGGCAAAGAGCCTGCAGCCTTTGCCGTCAGCTGGCGGACGGCAAAGGCTGCCGTTAGCCACCTAACGGACACTAACACTACTCATTTTGCCGTCCGCTTCTTTGCTGTCCGCGGCAGACGGCAAAGGCGCCTTTGCCGTCAGCCGCCGAAAGCAGACGGCAAAGTAGGTCTTTGCCGTAGCCTACTTTGCCGGAGCCTTTTGCCGTCCGCGGCTGACGGCAAAGGCCTTTGCCGTCCGCCGTTCATGCCTTTGCCGTCCGCCGTGGCAGACGGCAAAGTAGCTGATTCCTGTAGTGTTGGACCTCTTGAAAGGCCCAACCATATCCAGCCCCCAAGTTGCAAACGGCCAGGTGATTGGAATCATCCTCAAATCTTGAGCCGGTACATGAGCGCGCCTTGAGAATTTCTGACAGCCATCACATCTTTTGACCAAGTCCTCGGCATCAGGATGAGCTGTCAACCAATAGAAACCGTGGCGAAACGCCTTGGCCTCCAAAGATTTTGAACCGCCTTCCTCAGGAGACACACAGCGTTGAACCGCCCCTGTCACACTGCAATGATGTAACTCTCCATCGATAATAGTCATGGACTTGGACCGCCGGGTTATCTGCCTGGCCAAAGTTTCATTCTCTAGTAACTCGCCCCGGTTCATATACGCCAGATATGGAACCGTCCAATCCGGGATAACATGAAGAGCCGCCACCAACTGAGCCTCCGGATCAGGAACAGCCAAATCCTCTTCACCAGGAAGCTTGACGGATGGATTATGCAAAACATCCAGGAAGACATTAGGTGCAACTGGTTTACGTTGGGAACCTAGGCGGCTTAAAGCGTCTGCCGCTTCATTCTTCCGCCAGTCCACATGGTCCACCTGATAACCTTTAAAGTGACCTGCAACAATATCCACCTCACGACGATATGCTGCCATTAGTGGGTCCTTGGAATCCCAAGTGCCGGACACTTGTTGAGCCACCTGATCCGAGTCGCCGAAGCACTTAACTCGGCTTAGGTTCATCTCCTTAGCCATCCGAAGACCATGGAGTAAAGCCTCATATTCAGCTGCATTGTTAGTGCAAGGGAACATTAAACGGAGAACATAACAAAACTTATCACCTCGTGGGGAAGTTAATACGACTCCAGCCCCCGAGCCCTCCAATTGCCTGGACCCATCAAAATGAATAGTCCAATAAGTGTGATCCGGCTTCTCCTCTGGCGCTTCTAAATCTGCCCAATCATTGATGAAATCGACAAGTGCCTGAGATTTGATCGCCGTTCGGGGTATGTATTTTAACCCGTGAGGCCCGAGCCCGATAGCCCACTTAGCAATCTGACCAGTTGCTTCCCTGTTTTGTATTATATACCCCAAAGGAGCAGAGCTGACCACCGTGATGGGATGACCTTGGAAATACTACTTAAGCTTCCGGCTTGCCATAAAAACCCCATACACCAATTTTTGCCAATGCCGGTACCTCTGCTTGGACTCAATAAGTACCTCACTGATATAGTAAACCGGCCGCTGAACCGGGTATTCCTTTCATGCCTCCTTGCACTCCACTACAATAGCCACACTAATAGCCCGAGCATTAGCTGCCACATATAGCAACAATGGTTCTTTATCCACTGGACCAGCGAGAATCGACGGATTAGCCAGCTGCCGCTTTAAGTCCTCAAATGCTTCACTAGCGGCGTCACTCCAGACGAAGTTATCCGTTTTCTTCAGCATCTGATATAAAGGGATGGCCTTCTCGCCAAGGCGACTGACAAACCAGCTCAACGTGGCAATCCGGCCTGCCAGGCGTTGAACATCATTGATACACTTCGGTTTAGCCAAGGAGGTGATGGCTTTGATCTTTTCCGGATTAGCTTCAATGCCCCTATAAGACACCAAAAAACCCAAGAGCTTGCCTGCAGGTACACGAAAGACACACTTAGCCGGATTAAGCATCATTTTATAAACCCGCAGGTTATCAAAGGTTTCCTCCAAGTCATCAATCAATGTCTCCTTCTTCCTTGATTTTAGCACAATATCATCCACATAGGCATGAACATTGCGGCCGATCTGCTTATGAAGACAATTCTGCACACACCGTTGATAAGTCGCCTGGGCACTCTTGAGCCCAAAGGGCATGGATACATAGCAGAAGGCTCCAAAGGGAGTTATGAAAGTTATCTTCTCCTGGTCCTTAACTGCCATTTTGATCTGATGATAACCAGAATATGCATCCAAAAAGCTTAAACGCTCGCAAACCGCCGTAGCATCAATAATTTGATCAATACGGGGAAGGGCAAAAGGATCTGCTGGACAAGGTTTGTTGAGATCTGTGTAGTCCACACACATACGCCAGGTGCCATTCTTCTTGAGGACCAGCACTGGATTAGCCAATCACTCAGGATGGAATACTTCAACGATAAATCCAGCCGCCAAGAGCCTGGCTACTTCTTCTCCAATAGCTTTGCGTCTTTCTTCATTGAACGGGCGGAGAAACTGCTTGACCGGTTTATACTTGGGATCAACATTGAGAGTGTGCTCAGCGAGTTCTCACGGTACACCTGGCATGTCAGAAGGCTTCCACGCAAAGATGTCCCGAGTGTCACGGATGAACTCGATGAGCGCGGTTTCCTATTTCGGATCCAAGTTAGCACTGATGCTAAATTGCTTGGACGAATCGCCGGGCACGAAGTCAACAAGCTTAGTCTCATCAGCCGATTTGAATTTCAGGGCCGGATCATGCTCTGTAGTTGGTTTCTTTAATGAAGTCATAACTGCCAGATCAACATTGTCTTTGTAAAACTTCAACTCTTCTGTTGCACAAACCGACTCAGCATAAGCCGCATCACCTTCTTCACACTCCAGAGCAATCTTGCGGCTCCCATGCACGGTTATAGTTCCCTTGTGACCCGGCATCTTGAGCTGCAGATAAACATAACAAGGCTGTGGCATAAACTTAGCATAAGCTGGCCGTCCAAACAGGGCATGATACCGGCTTTTGATTTTCACCACTTCAAAGGTCAAAATTTCTGATCTTGAGTCATATCTTAAGCATGGCGGATTAGCACGCATCAATTGCAGATAAATATGCACGAAGGCATAACAGACCAAGTGTTTTAACTAGCCTATTACAAGGCGTTTCATTGCCCAAAGGGATAATTGTTTCTCAATAAGCATTACAGCACGTGAAAAACTAAACCGGCCCCCGGGTTATGATTGCTTATCAGCTTGACCTGATGGCCGCAGATCATCTTGCACCGGTTCATCTTCTTCGTCCCTACCCAGCGGCTGGAAGTCAACAGTTGTCCATTCGATCCTAGTTAAAGCTTGGAACACAACTTCATCGCTTATAAGGGTGGACGGTTCAATGTCAGGGGCATAAGTGTGCTTACGGATTGGAGGGATCAGGTTTTGAGCCTCAGGAGTTGGTGCAGCAACCCGCTTGTTATTGGTATCATAACTCGCCTGGTAAAATGAAAGATCAGCCTCTTCGGCAAGTTGACAAGCCAGTGGACGTACTTCTCGGTTTATGGCGCGGAGACCTTTAGTGCAAAATTCTGATCTGTCTTCTTTTAAGCTTGGGTAGCCTTTAGCCACGTCCGTCGGATCAAGGTCAGGCACCCATGCTTTTCCCCGGGTTAGTGCGGTCAGAGCGCCAGCCCTTGCAGCAGACCTCTTCAGCTCTTCTACCCGGGCAGGCAGCATAGATAGCCTATCTAAGGTATCCTTGATTAACGTCGGGGGCGGCTTATTGTGAGAAGCGGTGCAGATAATTCATTGTGTGCCGGTATATAGTTGCTCTATCAGCGTGTAGGCAGCCTTTAGTTTCTTCTGAACATCAGAGCCCAGATGACTAATGCGAGTTCCTGCATCATTGCAAACATCAGTAAACCGGCAACGCATGGGAAGATATGTTGAAAGTATACAGCAAGGATGCTTACCAAACACAGCAGCAGTCATGGCATGTATCTGCCGCTTTACACCGGTCAGCTCGTCTACCACCGGTTTGAGAGCTGCTTCTGCGTCTTCAGCTCTCTTCCGCAAAGCGGATTTCTCTGTGTTCCAATCCGCCCGCTCCTTGGCGAAGCTCTCCTTTAGCTTTTCCATAGCGGCTAAGGCGCTCGTCAGCTCATTTTTTGCTTTGGAAGTTTCGGCCTATTGGTACTTGATGTTCTCTTGCAGATCAGCGGTTTGGCTTTCCTTCTTGCTTAGTTCAGCCTATAAAGAGACAGATACATAATGAGTTGACATTACATATTTGAAGTACCAAGCACATAACAAGTTATGCCCTTGATACTTGGGGGCTAGTGCATATTTGCTCCTTATCAGAAATTTCTACAAGTCCCAAGCACAATACAATTATTAATCTTGGCACTTGGGGGCTAATGTGCGTTTGCTCAAAAACTGTTGGTATGGGAATTCTTTTACAGTCCCGGTTCATCTTTATAAAGTTAAACCGGCCCTTGGGGGCTATGCCGGTGAAAGAGCAGTATGGCAAATTTTTAGGAACCGGTTCATCATAAAGAAGTAATCCGGTCCCTGGAGGCTAAATATGCAAAGTTAAGTTATGAAAAAAGTCCCGGTTTAGATTGGTATCATAAACCGTCACTTGGGGGCTACTAGGAGTTGAGAAACTGCAATTGGACAAAAGAGAAAAATAGTAGTTACCTCATATCGCTCCTTCAACCAAACTAGCTTCATAGTCACGGCTGGTATACAGACGGCTCAAGAAGCCAGAGTGAATGTCTTGAGCATTGAGATGGGCGTAGCTTGATAAATCAGCATTCCATTTGCCTTTGCCGATAGCAGAGAGATCGTCCTTGGCAGTATGCTTTGACAAAGCAACGTGATTGCCAGGAGTGGTGTGGCCAGTGCCAGTAATCGTAATGTCATCATCTTGGTCATTAGCAGTCTTCTCTGGAGTTCGCGGTTTGTCAGTATCCTTAACTGGACTGACCGGTTTGTCATCAGTTCGGACAGGGCTGGTTGGCCAGTCTGCATGTCTTGTAGTGTCAACTTGCACTTGTTCGGCAAGGAAGTCATGGTCTTGAGGCGGCGGATCATTAAGCATGTCATCAGCGTCGGTTTCTTCCGGATCTAGAGTTTTTTCCGGTTCAACTGCTACATTATCATCAGTCGGTTTGCTTAACCGAGCCTTCTTGCTGGGTCTCGGCTTGGCGCTGAGAAAAGATAGACATAAGGATCAGTACAGTATAAAAAGACAACACATCAAGAATAAAGACACGTGCATAGCTCACCCAGGAACTGTTTTGAGGGGTGGAAGCTGTGTGGCCGATGACTCGCCAGAAGATGAGTGAGAAGTACCATGATAATTTGAATCAGACGGGGTAAGAGGCTGGCGGAAACAACCTGCTTTGGGGTATGAAGTATCAATGGGATAAGAGACCTCTGCTCGGCGTTTCCGAACCGGACTGTTCGGTAAACCGGCGGAGGTAACTACCTAGCCGCTGTGCCGGGTTGTACGGCGAGCCTCGTGCTACTGCGTCTTCAAAAGAAAGTTTGGGTCCAAGTAAGCAAGAGGGTGAGAAAATTTTACTCTCCGGTTTGCTTGACGGATTTTTGATGTTTGCAGAGGATCTGAATCGGAGGAAAGAATGGTTACCTCTATGTCCTCAGCATGACTGCCTTCAGCGTCGTCCTAATAATAATCATTGTCAATGAGATGTACGAAAAATGAACCAAGAGAGTCAAGTTCTACCTCTGGTTCCGGATTACCCACATCGTCATTAGCTGGTAGATCGGAGGATGAAGTGGTCCTTTTCTTGGCAGGTTTTTTAACAACCTTGGTCTTTGGACGAACTGGCTTGACCGGTTTGTCTTGCGGCTTCGCTGGTTTGTCTTGTGATTGTTTCTTGTTCCAGAACGGATCATCACCCTGTCAGAAAATAATCACACTTTCAGAGAATATTTGGACAGAAGCAACTTCAGATAAAAATATTATTTGATTCTTATTGCTGGTGTTTTGTTGAAGGTGCAGAAAGGGAGTAGTCCGGTTTGGGCACAGACAGCCTCCAGTTCGTTCAGTATCTTTTTTACAGCCTCAGTGACTTGTGCATCTGTAAGCTGAATGTCAATGTGCCGCTGAGCATCCTTCAAACTCCCCGTATATTGACACATCAAACCGGGGCGCCGGCTTAAGGGAAGAATACTCCAGCTTATCCAACAACGGGCAAGATCAACTCCTGTCAAACCGTTTGCCATGAAGGCTCTAAGCTTTGGCAATTGAGGAGCATAGTTGGCCCCTTCTCTTGCAGTCAACCTCTGAGGAAAAGGATGTGTGTTGCTCAGGCGTTCAGGGCGGTAACCCGGCAGGGGGTTTTCATCAGGTGGAGATGTATCCATGCAATAAAACCAAGTTTGGTTCCACTCTTTGGGGTGACGTTGGAGTTTGGGATGAGGGAAGGTGACTTCTTTCCTTTTCTGAACCGCCATTCCTCCCAGTTCCGTATTGGGTGCATCCGAGAACTCCGTGCGACGGTTGAAGTGAAAGAAATCCCTAAACAGTTCGACTGTAGGTTCCTCTTGCAGATAAACCTCACAGAAGACTTGGAAGTGGCAGATGTTGGTCATAGAATTGGGACCAATATCTTGAGGGCGCAGGTGAAAACTGGCTAGTACGTCTTGGAAATTTTTTGAACCGGGAGGGCTAAAACCTCGTCTGAGATGATCAGCAAACATGACTACCTCTCCATCCTTGGGTGTAGGAGGATTTTCCGAGCAGGACCCTCCAGTGGATGACATCTTTCTTGGCTAAAGGGCCCGTATTTACAAGATTGTTTAACTATTCTTCGGTTACTCGAGAAGGAGCCTAATTGCATTCATAGACTTGCTTGGCCATGGCAATGAAAGATCTGAAACATGATTATTGCCGGTTTAAGATTTACAGTGGACAACTATACAGCCGTATAAGGATACAAGCATATTGATAAACCGGAATTGGTTATTCGTAAACCGAAGTCTGACAATGGAAACAGTATAATGATGAAAGCATTGGCGTTTCAATAGGGGACTAATGGTATCTACTGGGTCATCAGTTTGTACATGAAGTTAAACCGGCCAATCTGGCATTAAAGATGTATAAGTGAAGGGAAAAACAGGTTTCACAAGTTGGCATTATAATTTTGGATCTACCGCATGTCAGAAAATGAAAATATATTCAGACCTAAATATTGGTACCGAAGCAGTTGATGAAAGTTCAGATGGGATTTTCTACTTAAACGAGATGCATGGATGGAAAAGAAGGGCTACGGCTATCGCCGTACATGATAAATATCAAGGTTTGAATCAATGAGCTATTGCACAACGATGAATACCGACGAATACCGATGAACACGGAAACCCTAATGATAGATCTATGGCAGAAGGAAAGAAGGCTTACCGATGCTGATGGAAGAGCGGAGAGGCGCCGCGTTTCTCTGGTGCGTTCAGGGTGATGCAGCGGCCGGAGTTGAGGCAGACGCGAAGGTCGATGGTGGCAGCGGAGCTCCAAAGGTCGGGCAGTGCAAGGAAGAGGACGAGGTGAAGAGATACGTGGGGGAATGGAAAGACCCCCTGGCCCTATTTATAAAGGCAAAAAGATAAGCGTCAGGCGCGAAAATCAAGGAGTTCGAAATTTGGATATGAGGCAGAGATGTCGCCTCGATTGCCGGAGGCTCGTTAATGACAGATGACGTCACGGCGGTTTACCATGATCCTAGAAGATGATGTCACGGCGGTTTACAAGATTATGTGAAGATGTTGAAGAAGAAATTTTCTTAAGTATTGAGGATTGACATGAACCAGTTCAAATCAATCTGGGGCCTAATGTTGGGGATATTACCACTGGGCGTAAACCGGCCAGCAGAGGCCGGGTTAACCCCATAAGTAGTTCATCTGTATCTGAAGTCCATGAAGACAGATGGTGACGCTTCATGAAGGCCCAGGGCCCAAAGTCGGTTTAAGGCCTGTAGACATAAACCGACATTGGTATGTAAACTTGTGTTGTAAGATAGGAGTAGCAGAGACCGAGCCGGACACGATTATGAGCCAGCCTCGGGATTCTGTAGACCGACGGGCGTCAACCCATGTATATAAGGGGACGACCCGGCGGCGGTTCAGGGACAACAGACAACAACTCGAGACTCAGGCAAAACGTATTCGCTCCCTGGTCATCGAAACCCCATCAATTCCATCACAACTAGACGTAGGCTTTTACCTTCATCGTATGGGGCCGAACTAGTATAAAACTCTCTTGCGTCCCTTGTCTGCTTTAACCCCTTTAAGCTAACCCGTAGCCATGGCTCCACGACTAAGTCCTTTCTCTAGGACATCTGCCGTGACAAAACCACGACAGATGGTGACGCTTCATGAAGGCCATGAAGACAGATGGTGACGCTTCATGAAGGCCCAGGGCCCAAAGCCGGTTAAGGCCTGTAGACATAAACTGGCATTGATATGTAAACTTGTGTTGTAAGATAGAAGTAGCAGAGACCGAGCCGGACACGATTATGAGCCGTCCTCGAGATTCTGTAAACCGACGGGCGTCAACCCATGTATATAAGGGGACAACCCGGCAGCCGTTCAGGGACAATAGACAACAACTCAAGACTCAGGCAAAGCATATTCGCTCCCTGGTCATCGAAACCCCATCAATTCCATCACAACTAGACGTAGGCTTTTACCTTCATCGTAAGGGGCCGAACTAGTATAAAACTCTCTTGCGTCCCTTGTCCGCTTTAACCACTTTAAGCCAACACGTAGCGATGGCTCCACGACTAAGTCCTTTCTCTAGGACATCTGCCGCGACAAAACCACGAAAGTTGGCGCCCATCGTGGGGGCCAACTGTCGTGGATTTGTCACGGCAGATGTCCTAGTGTGAGGACTTAGTCGTGAGGCCAACGCATCTATGTGGTAGCTTGAGAGGGGTTGAGCGGAATCGAGAGACGCAACACAAGACAAGGGTTTAGACAACTTCGGGCCCCGGGAAACATCATCCGGTAAAAACCCTACATGCTGTTTGTGGCTAGGTCTCATTATGATCACGAGAGAGTCGCCATCCGAGAGAGTCGCCGTAAACCGGCTCTCCCAGTTATGTCTAGCCCTAGAGATTGTTTCTTGTTACTTGTCCTTCTTTGGGGAGCCTTGACCCTCCTTATATATGTTGAAGGGGCGGGTTACATGTGGAGTCCTATTACGATTAGGACTAGTCTATCTCTAATACAAACCGGATACAAGTCCAGGTCTTAACTCCTTGTAAGACAAATATTCCTCACGCCTTTCCTCTTAAACCGGCCCACCATAACATGAGCCAGACTTCTGGGCCTTGGGCCTTGTCACCGTCTGTCCCGCCCGCCGGGTTACCAGTGAATCATAATGTTCAGTCAGGTTGCTTGTAAACCGTCTGGTCTCTGCGGGTCGCCGGTGAATCGCCAAGTGTTAGCGGGGTCTCAAATAAACCGCCAAGAAGACGGATCAGAATTTTGCACTGAAGATCTCCGCGCCATAAACCAGGAAGTACGTCCACTAGCTTGTCAACTTGCCAAAGAGGCTGATCTTTCATTTTACCAAGCGAGTTATGATACCAATAACAAGCGGGTTGCTGCACCAACTCCTGAGGCTCAAAACCTGATCCCTCCAATCTGTAAGCACACTTATGCCCCTGACATTGAACCGTCCACCCTTATAAGCGGCGAAGCTGTCAAGATTTAACTGGGATCGACTGGACAACTATTGACTTCCAGCCACTAGGTAGGGATGAAGAAGATGAACCGGTACTAGATGATCCGCAGCCGTCAGGTCAAGCTGATAAGCAATCATAATCCGGGGGCTAGTTTAGTTTTTCACGTGCTGTAATGCTTATTGAGAAACAATTATCCCTTTGGGCACTGAAACGCCTTGTAATAGGCTAGTTAAAACACGTGGTCTGTTATGCCTTCGTGCATATTTATCTGCAATTGATGCGTTCTAATCCGCCATGCCTAAGATATGATGTTCATAATCCATCGCTATTTGTTCAAGTTGCTCCTGCAGATAAGAAGCTTAAATATTGTTCGGAGTCCCGGATGAGATCACGGACATGACGAGGAGTCTCAAAATGGTCGAGGGGTAAAGATTGATATATTGGATGATAGTATTCGGACACTAGAAGTGTTCCGTAGTGTATCGGGTACATATCGGAGTACCGGGGGGTTACCGGAACCCCCCCCCCCCCCGGGGAAGATATGGGCCATATGGGCCATAGGAGGGAGACACACCAGCCCACAAAGGGGTGGCGCACCCCCCACAAGGAAGGAGGCCGAATTGGACTAGGGGAGGGGGCGGCGCCCCCCTTTCCTTCTCCCCCTCTCTCTCTTTCCCCCTTTCCCCCTCCGGTAAAGGAAGGGGGCAAATCCAACTAGGAGCCCAAGTACGATTCCTCCTACTTGGGCGTGCCTAGGGCCAGCCTCCTCCCCCTCCCTCCATTATATACATGGGAGGGGGCGCCTACAACACACATCAATTGTTCCAAGCCGTGTGTGGCACCCCCTCCACAATTTAAATCTCCGGTCATATTCTCGTAGTGCTGACGGAACTCGTCTACTTCCTCGACACTCTGCTGGATCAAGAGCTCGAGGGACGTCATCGTGCTGAACGTGTGCAGAACACAGAAGTGCCGTACGTTTGGTACTTGATCAGTCGAAACGAGAAGACGTTCGACTACATCAACCGCGTTAAGCAAACGCTTCTGCTTTCGGTCTACGAGGGTACGTGGACACACTCTCCCCTTCTCGTTTCTATGCATCTCCTAGATAGATCTTGCGTGAGCGTAGGAATTTTTTGAAATAGCATGCTACGTTTCCCAACAGTGGTATCCGAGCCAGGTCTATGCGTACATGATATGGACGAGTAGAACACAAAGAGTTGTGGGCGGTGATAGTCATACTGCTTACCACCAATGTCTTATTTTGATTCGGCGGTATTGTTCGATGAAGCAGCCCGGACTAACCTTACTTGACCACGTTCATGAGACCGGTCCCACCGACAGACATGCAACAAGTTTTGCATAAAGGTGGCTGGCAGGTGTTTGTTTCTCCACCTTTAGTTGAATCGAATTTGACTACGGCCGGTCCTTGTTGAAGGTTAAAACAGCAAACTTGACGAAACACCGTTGTGGTTTTGATGCGTAGGTAAGAACGGTTCTTACTAGAAGCCCGTAGCAGCCACGTAAAACTTGCAACAACAAAGTAGAGGACGTCTAACGTGTTTTTGCAGGGCATGTTGTGATGTGATATGGTCAAGACATGATGTGATATACGTTATTGTATGAGATGATCATGTTTTGTAAAAGTTATCGACAACTGGCAGGAGCCTTATGGTTGTCACTTTATTGTATGAAATGCAAGCGCCATGTAATTTCATTACTTTATCACTGTGCGTTAGCGATAGTTGTAGAAGCAATAGTTGGCGAGATGACCACGACGCTATGATGGAGATCATGACGGTGCTTTAGAGATGGGGATCAAAGGCACAAGATGATTATGGCCATACCATGTCACATATTTTGATTGCATGTGATGTTTATCTTTTATGCATCTTATTTTTCTTAGTACGGCGGTAGCATTATAAGATGATCCCTTACTAAAATTTCAAGGTATAAGTGTTCTCCCTGAGTATGCACTGTTGCGACAGTTCGTCGTGCTGAGATACCACGTGATGATCGGGTGTGATAAGCTCTACGTTCACATACAACGGATGCAAGACAGTTTTGCACATGCGGAATACTCGGGTTAAACTTGACGAGCCTAGCATGTACAGACATGGCCTCGAAACACTGGAGACCGAAAGGTCGAACGTGAATCATATAGTAGATATGATCAACATAGAGATATTCACCATTGAAAACTACTCCATCTCATGTGATGATCGGACATGGTTTAGTTGATATGGATCACCTGATCATTTAGATGACTCAAGCGATGCCAATCTAAGTGGGAGTTCTTAAGTAATATGATTAATTGAACTTAATTTATCATGAACTTAGTCCTGATAGTTTTTGCATATCTATGTTGTAGATCAATGGCCGGTGCTACCGTTCCCTTGAATTTTAATGTGTTCCTAGAGAAAGCTAAGTTGAAACATGATGGTAGCAACTACACGGACTGGGTCTGTCACTTGAGGGTTATCCTCATTGCTGCACAGAAGAATTATCTCCTTGATGCACCGCTAGGTGACAAGCCCCCTCCCGCTAATGTAGACGCTTTGAACGTCTGGCAGACGCGGTCTGATGACTACTCTATAGTTCAGTGTGCCATGCTCTACGGCCTAGAATCGGGACTTCAAAGGCGTTTTGAACGTCATGGACCATATGAGATGTTCCAGGAGTTGAAGTTAATATTTCAAGCAAATGCCCGAGTTGAGAGATATGAAGTCTCCAACAAGTTCTATAGCTGCAAGATGGAGGAGAACAGTTCTGTCAGTGAACACATAATCAGAATGTCTGGGTATCATAACCACTTGACTCAGGTAGGATTTAATTTTCCGGATGATAGTGTTATTGACAGAGTTCTTCAATCACTGCCACCAAGCTACAAAGGCTTCGTGATGAACTATAATATGCAAGGGATGGATAGGACAATTCCCGAGCTCTTCTCTGCTCAAAGCTGCGGTGGTAGAAATCAAGAAAGAGCATCAAGTGTTGATGGTTAACAAGACCACTAGTTTCAAGAAAAGGGGCAAGGGAAAGAGGGAGAACTTCCAGAAGAATGGAAAACAATTTGTCACTCCCGAGAAGAAGCCCAAGTCTGGACCCAAGCCTGAAACTGAGTGCTTCTATTGCAAAGGGACCGGTCACTGGAAGAGGAACTGCCCCAAGTATTTGGCGGATAAGAAGGATGGCAAAGTGAACAAAGGTATATTTGATATACATGTTATTGATGTGTACCTTACTAATGCTCGTAGTAGCGCCTAGGTATTTGATACTGGTTCTGTTGCTCATATTTGCAACTCAAAATAGGGGCTACGGATTAAACGAAGATTGGCTAAGGATGAGGTGACATGCGTATCGGGAATGGTTCCAAGGTCGATGTCATCGCTGTCGACACGCTACCTCTACATCTACCTTCGGGATTAGTTTTAGACCTGAATAATTTTTATTTGGTGCCAGTGTTGAGCATGAACATTATATCTAGATCTTGTTTGATGCCAGACGGTTATTCATTCAAATCAGAGAATAATGGTTGTTGTATTTATATGAGTAATATCTTTTATGGTCATGCACCCTTGAAGAGTGGTCTATTTTTTTTGAATCTCGATCGTGGTGATACACATATTCATAATATTGATGCCAAACAATGCAAAGTTGATAATGATAGTGCAACATATTTGTGGCACTGCCGTTTAGGTCATATCGGTGTAAAGCGCATGAAGAAACTCCATGCGGATGGACTTTCGGAATCACTAGATTATGAATCATTTGATGGTTGTGAACCATGCCTCATGGGCAAGATGACTAAACCTCTGTTCTCCAAAACAAGGGAGCGAGCTACTGACCTATTGGAAATAACACATATCAATGTGTGCGATCCAATGTGTCGGAGGGATTGACCGAGGGTAGCCTCATCAGCACCCCATAGCATTTCAAGACATCGGGGTGAGCAAAGCCCCTCGCACCTTCCGGACTTACAACTGGCTCCTTGGGCCGGCTGGTCCAGGAGGCCGGCTGCCAGAAGACGGCGTGCTCTCAGAGGGCGGCCTCAGGGAGCCGGCACCTAGCAGGCGGCACAGCGTTCCCTCGACGTTTGCACCCATTTACTACGACAAGACGTGGCATGCTTATAAGACCACCTGCCACCCCCGAATCTCGGAGAAACGTGGCCACAGTGCAGGTGTACCAAGCGGACACCCCTCGCCCGGCGCGGCACTGTAGCCACGCGGCTCATGATGTAGCATGCGTCAGCTAGGGCCATGCTCCCACGACGGGCGGTCGGTACGACCCGCACGCGACGGGCCCTACCTGTCCGTGAGTAACTAGAAGACGGCGAGCCCCGAGCCAGAGGCCTCAAGGGCGGGCCAACCTCTAGCCCTCCCTCCCCTCAGAGTCTGCGCGCAATTAACCACAAGAGATGATGTGTGGCTACTGTGTGCGCCCGCCAGGCGGCGGGACTGTAGCCATGCGTCCCCCGACAAGGCCCCTGTCATCAAGGGCGGGGCTACAGTAAAAGGCAGTCAGCATGGCCCGCAGGCGGCGGGCCCTACCTGTCGGCCGAGCTCGCGGCAGCCAGCGGGACCCACCAGGCGATGGGCCCCACCAGCCGGCGGAGAACCCAGCGCCCCAAGACACTGACGTCTGTGTCCTACACCCGGCCACATTACCATTGTACCCCGGGGGTAGGCCTATATAAACCCACTAGGATCACCCATGCAAAGGGTTCAGCACCCACACAAAAACACACACCCATAGCTAGAGAGGCAAGGATCTACCCTTGCCCTTCTTCCTCCTCCAGCTGAACAGCTCAAGGAGCAACCTTGTAGCCACCTATTGACATTAGTCATCACCCGGAGACCCCGTAGAACAGGACTAGGGGTGTTATCTCCACGGAGAGCCCCTAACCTGGGTAAGACTCGTAGGCGTTCGAGATCTCGCTCACTCCCGCTTCCAGGACTCGACGACGTACTCCTGTTCCCATCCATGATAAGCCACCCCTTGGCATATGTCGCTAGATATCCCCGACACAATGAGTGTTGAGGCTCGCGGCGGGTATCATTATTTTCTAACCTTCACAGATGATTTGAGCAGATATGGGTTTATCTACTTAATGAAATACAAGTATGAAACATTTGAAAATTTCAAAGAATTTCAGAGTGAAGTGGAGAATCATCATAACAAGAAAATAAAAATTCTACAATCTAATCGTGGAGACGAATATTTGAGTTACGAGTTTGGCCTTCATTTAAAACAATGTGGAATAGTTTCACAACTCACGCCACCTGGAACACCACAGCGTAAGGGTGTGTCTGAACATCGTAACCGTACTTTATTGGATATAGTGTGATCTATAATGTCTCTTACCGATTTACCGCTATCGTTTTGGGGTTATGCATTAGAGATAGCCGCATTCACGTTAAATAGGGCACCATCTAAATCCGTTGAGATGACAACGTATGAACTGTGGTTTGGCAAGAAAACTAAGTTGTCGTTTCTTAAATTTTGGGGTTGCGATGCTTATGTGAAAAAGCTTCAACCTGATAAGCTCGAACCCAAATCAGAGAAGTGCGTCTTCATAGGATACCTAAAAGAAACTGTTGGGTACACCTTCTATCACAGATCCGAAGGCAAGATCTTTGTTGCTAAGAATGAATCCTTTCTAGAGAAGGAGTTTCTCTCGAAAGAAGTGAGTGGGAGGAAAGTAGAACTTGATGAGGTAATTGTACCTTCTGTCGAATTGGAAAGTGGCTCATCATAGAAAACCGTTCCCATGATGCCTACACCAACTAGTGAGGAAGCTAATGATAATGATCATGAAACTTCGGATCAAGTTACTACTGAGCCTCGTAGGTCAACCAGAGCACATTCCGCACTAGCCTCGGATAAAGTTTTGAAGAAGTCCAAAATGGATCAGTCAAAGAAAGGGTTCTTGCATGTATTACAAGGTGTGAAGTTGAGTCTGGCTCAATGCCGGACCACTGAAGAAGATAGAGAGAAAATGAAAGTCATTCCCTATGCCTCAGCCATAGGTTCTATCATGTATGCTATGTTCTATAACAGACCTGATGTGTGCCTTGCTATAAGTCTAGAAGGGATGTACCAAAGTAATCCAGGATTGGATCACTAGACAGCGGTCAAGGACATCCTGAAGTACCTGAAGAGGACTAAGGATATGTTTCTCGTTTATGGAGGTGACAAAGAGCTCGTTGTAAATGGTTACGTCGATGCTAGCTTTAACACTGATCCGGGACAAACCGGATACGTATTTATATTGAATGGTGGAGCTCTCACTTGGTGCAGTTCCAAGCAAAGCGTCGTGGCGGGATCTACGTGTGAAGCGGAGTACATAGCTGCTTCGGAAGCAGCAAATGAAGGAGTCTAGATGAAGGAGTTCATATCCGATCTAGGTGTAATACCTAGTGCATCGGGTCCAATGAAAATCTTTTGTCACAATACTGGAGCAATTGCCTTGGCGAAGGAATCCAAATTTCACAAAAGAACCAAACACATCAAGAGATGCTTCAAATCCATCCGTGATTAAGTCAAGGAGGGAGACATAGAGATTTGCAAAATTCATGAAGACCCTTGACTAAGCCTCTTCCACGAGCAAAACATGATCAACACCATGACTCCATGGGTGTTAGAATCATTGCAATGTAATCTAGATTATTAACTCTAGTGCAAGAGGGAGACTGAAGGAAATATGCCCTAGAGGCAATAATAATGTTGTTATTTTATAATTCATGATACCATGATAAATGTTTGTTATTCATGCTAGAATTGTATTAACCGGAAACTTGATACATGTGTGGATACATAGACAAAACACCATGTGCCTAGTAAGCCTCTACTAGACTAGCTCGTTAATCAAAGATGGTTAAGTTTCCTAACCATAGACATGAGTTGTTATTTGATGAACGGAATCACATCATTAGGAGAATGATGTGATGGACAAGACCCATCCGTTAGCTTAGCATAATGATCGTTAAGTTTTATTGCTATTGCTTTCTTCATGACTTATACATATTCCTTTGACTATGAGATTATGCAACTCCGGAATACCGTAGGAATGCCTTGTGTTCTATCAAACGTCACAACGTAACTGTGTGATTATAAAGATGCTCTACAGGTATCTCCGAAGGTGTTTGTTGGGTTGGCATAGATCGAGATTAGGATTTGTCAGTCCGAGTATCGGAGAGGGATCTCTGGGCCCTCTCGGTAATGCACATCATAATAAGCCTTGCAAGCAATGTGACTAATGAGTTTGTTGCGGGATGATGCATTACGGAACGAGTAAAGATACTTTCCGGTAACGAGATTGAACTAGGTATGGAGATACTGACGATCGAATCTCGGGCAAGTAACATACCGATGACAAAGGGAATAACAAATGTTGTCATTGCGGTTCGACCGATAAAGATCTTCGTAGAATATGTGGGAGCCAATATGACCATCCAGGTTCCGCTATTGGTTATTGACCGGAGAGGTGTCGCAGTCATGTCTATATAGTTCTCGAACCCGTAGGGTCCGCACGCTTAACGTTCGATGACAATTTGTATTACATAAGTTATGTGATTTGGTGATCGAATATTTTTCGGAGTCCCGGATGAGATCACGGACATGACAAGGAGTCTCGAAATGGTCGAGAGGTAAAGATTGATATATTGGATGATAGTATCCGGACACCGGAAGTGTTCCGGAGTGTATCGAGTACATATCGGAGTACCGGGGGGTTACCGAAACCCCCCGGGGGAAGATATGGGCCATATGAGGGAGGCACACCAGGCCACAAAGGGGTGGCACGCCCCCCACGCGGAAAGAGGCTGAATTGGACTAGGGGAGGGGGCGGCGCCCCCCTTTCCTTCTGCCCCCCTCTCTCTTTCCCCCTTTCCCCCTCCGATAAAAGGAAAGGAGGGGGCCCAAGTAGGATTCCTCCTACTTGGGTGTGCCTAGGGCCGGCCTCCTCCCCCTCCCTCCTCTATATACGTGGGGGGCGCTTACAACACACATCAATTGTTCCAAGCCGTGTGCGGCGCCCCCTCCATAGTTTACACCTCCGGTCATATTCTAGCAGTGCTTAGGCGAAGCCCTGCACGGATCATATCACCATCACCACGCGGTCATGCTGAAGGAACTCATCTACTTCCTCGACACTCTGCTGGATCAAGAGCTCGAGGGATGTTATCGCGCTGAATGTGTGCAAAACTCGGAGGTGTCGTACGATCGATACTTGATCGGTCGGAACGAGAAGACGTTCGACTACATCAACCGCGTTAACAAAATGCTTCCGCTTTCGGTCTACGAGGGTACGTGGACACACTCTCCCCTTCTCGTTTCTATGCATCTCCTAGATAGATCTTGCATGAGCGTAGGAATTTTTTTGAAATAGCATGCTACGTTTCCCAACATCGCAAAACTCTTCTCTTTTTCTCTACATGTTTAGCATGATTGTGTACAATATCTGACATGTATACAAAAAAATATAGTGAGATTATGTAAGGAGAGCATGCAGAAATCTAGAGTGATGGTAACAACTAGTGGATGGATCTAAAAATAATGATAGCAGGCTGATGATTGCTTTAATTTAGTAAGTAGACAGATGATGATTGCTTTACTATTTTTTCCCACCCAAGATGAACAACATAGGCATACCCTAGGTGAACCAGATATTAGACAGAGATACCATTCATTGTTGCCTCAATATGTGCCCCACAACTAATTTAGAACTCAAGTTTGAACATTAATTTCGACCTGACTTGGAGTCTAAGAGGTGAATAGGATGATAAAGTAGCATATGCACCCATTGTCGAAATACACATTTCGAAAGTTGAAAAATTCGGAACAAAAATCCCGCATGTATATCCGGACATTTTATGTCCGTTCACAAGGTTTCGGTGAAAAACGACGTTTTTTGTGGCTTGTGTAAAAAAGACAATTTCTGATGCTTCATTCTAACTATTCACAAGGCATTTCTTTATCTTTTTTACACAAGCCACAAAAAACGTCGTTTTTCACCGAAACCTTGTGAACGGACATAAAATGTCCGGATATACACGCGGGATTTTTGTTCCGAATTTTTCAACTTTTCAAAATGTGTGTTTTCGACAATGGGTGCATATGCACCTAGGAGCAAAAAAACCGCGTCCGTAATATTAAGCAATGCATAACATAAGCAGAAACAAAATAGTGCGACCTCTCTTGTGGAGCCGTGTACTCCTCAGGTTCATCTGCTGGGTCGATGATGGTGATGTTGTTGCAGTGGGTGCCGGTGGTAGGGAAGGAGATCTTAGGCGGCGAAAGACGGTCAGGAGTCGTGATGTCTGGTTTGGTGGATGCTTCTGTCGATGGACCAGCTCAGGTGAGGTGGACGACGTCGCGGCAGGAGCAGGACAACCCACACAAAGTTTTCTTCGACACCTACATGTAACTGAAGTAATTCTGTAAGGGCTCCTTTGGCTTGCATGATTCTAAAAACGCAGGGATAGGGAAAACACCACAATAGGATAGGAATGCACATGGGAAACATAGCATTTGTAAACACAGGATTTCTGTCAACTTGGGTGTTTGGTTCACAGGAATTGGAAGAGCAGGGGAGTGCAAAGAAACATGGCCAAATTAAAGTGAAACCATATTAAAGCATGTACAGTTAGAATGTTATTCTGCCACTAATGCACTTGGTCTTGTTTTCATGCATAGGATTTTGAAAAAGTAGGTCTAGGTGGCTGCTTTGCTCCATTCCTTTCAACAAAATGCATGAATAATTGAATAGTACGGTGCCATAGGAAAATTTCCTATTGCTATGTTTTTCCTTTGAATCAAAATAGCCCTAATAGATCGACATGAATGTAGAGTAATCAGTGATGCGACAAGTGTACAACCTATTTGTCGTAGCCGTGTCAAGCTCAGCATGATTGGGTTGGTCGCTGAAGAAGTTCAGGCAGAGGTGGCTGTCGGAGGTGTGGAGGAAGATCTGAGGAATTTGTAGACGGTGTCCAGGGCACTGCTCTGTTGTGATGGATGGTTCCGTCGTTGGAGCAGCTCCGGCAAGCCGTGAGACATCAAGGCTGAAGCAGTACAAGACATACATCATTAATCTCAAGTGGGATTCTAATAGCATCTCCAATAGATGATGTAAAATACATTACCAAAAAGTGATAGATGTAAAATTTACATCACCAAGAAACACCTGACTACAACAGATGAGGTAAAAACTATTGACTCTGAACTTAACTGTTGAAACTGAAATTTACTGTGGAATCTGAATGTTACTGTCGAAAATGAACGCAATGGTAGCAGAGAGGCACTTCACATGTAGTTTAGGGAGGGCCTGCAGTTCATCTTCAACCCGCACCCCCCCGAGCCGCCAGCCACTACCGGCCGAACCGCCGGCCCGCGCCACCCGTGGCCGGGAGCGCCGCCTCGCTGCCCCGAAACCACTCCCCACCGCCGGTCTGCCGCCACCCCGGCCAGCCCTCTAGGACCCTCCTGTGCTGAGCTTTTTCTCCGGCGATCCCCACACCACCGCCCCATAACCGCGCCCCCCCACCACCAGCGACCACCGCCCCCACCCTAAACCCTAAGATAGATAGTGGGGTACCTCTTCGGTGAGCCCCCTCCCCATTGCGGGTGGTTCTTCCTTAACTCCGGTGAGCCCCCCCCCCCCCCCCCCCACCCCCTGAAAATCGACTGACCCAAAAGTCGATTCAGTCAACTAAAGTGTAGCTAAATCGGAGCAGACCAGCAGCAGCAGCGCGAGCGAGCGAGAGCCGGAGCAGCAGCAGCAGCAGCGTGAGCGAGCGAGCGAGAGCTGGAGCAGCAGTAGCAGATCCGGCTGGTATGGACGCCGCCGCCGAAGGGGCCTCGCACTGGGGGAAGCCGCCGTGGAGATGTTGCCCGCGGCGCCGGCTTCGAGGTAGCCGCACCATGGGGGCGCGGGATGGAGCACCGTCGGTGCCGGGAGGTTGAGATAAGGAGATGGTGCGATGCGATGAGTGTACAACCTCTTTGGTGGCCGAGTAGGCCTCGGCTTCATCCGAGGAGTTGGTGAGGATGATGCGGTTCTGGTGGAGCAGGTTAAGGCGGCGTTGTGGGGATGGAGCAGCCACGATTGACGAGGCGATCATCGGAGCAGCTCCTTGGAGGTGGAGGATAGGGCGGCTGAACTGGCGGGATGATGAGATGGACGACGGATCCTGATCCGGGGAGGTGGATGAGGGACGTCGAGCTGTTGTGGTGGACGACGTGATCGGGGAAGAGGCTTCGGCTGGGTAGCGGTGAGGTGGCGGACAGAGGAGGGTGGGGTTTTGTGGTTGGAGCAGAGAGGTTATGGCAGCCTGGGATTTTGAATGGCGAAAAGGAGGTGACGGGAGGGGGGAACCATTACTTAGGGGCGCGCTTGTCCAAAATGTAGAATGTGTTACAAAAGTACCCCCACTGATTTAAACTAGCGGCCCTTTCGGCTCAGGGTTAGAAGGGGGATTTTGCGTGTCGGGATTTGGCAGCTGGAGGGAGTTTTGGCGCGCGTTGTAATTTCGGGATAGCAAGGCGCGAGTTTTGGGAGCACGATATCTGAATTTTCGGGATATAACAAGGCGCGGGTTGAATTTTAGGGACAAGCCTAACGTGTAATATTGTACTTGTACGTACCAAATCAATTCGCACTTCCCTCAACGAAAAAAACGAAAAAAAATAAAACTATTCTCACCACACAAAAAGAGAGTCTTGTCCCGTTTTACTATACAAAAGTTATTCAAAGCTATGAATCCATGTTATGTCCAATTATATTTTTTCGCTGGCTATATAATGCATGTAGCCTACTCATACCAACATTTTAGTGCATTCCAAATGTCTATACTACCGCTGCAATTCAAACTAAATTTGAATTCGTTTTTCTATTTGAATAAGAATCTACAATCGTGATTGTTGCCAACTTCAACCATCATTCATGTACTACCTTAACAACACACCACATGATTACTATAGAGAAAGATATGAACTATGTGTACTATATGAACTCGAATTCAATTTTTTGAATACACTTGATGTTGATTCCAAATAATAGTACATTTGATGTACTAACTAGATATTCATAATCTAAACCATGTTCCATACGTATACCGTCTTTATCACACAAAGTATAGTACCCGCCCCCTACATTATGAAAAATATTTAGCCCTGAGCTACAAAAGCCACACATTATCCCAAATTACAATCAATGTTCTACATTATGATATCTTCTTCAAATATCCGTATCCACTTTTTTATAATGAATAATGATCTCTTTTCGTCTTTTACACCTAAACGGTCCTCTTCTCTTTGTAGCTAGCTAGCGCTAACTTTCTATCGTGCATGCACACGCTCGCCCCCTCTCACCCTCCCTCAGCATCCCCTCCATCGCGCACATTCGTTTTTTCTCTTTGGGTCCTTCACCCACGGTGTGTGTAGGCCCCCGGCTCCTTCTTTCTGGCACACACCGGTCGATATACCTCTCTAGCCAAGTGTGCCTACCACAAACACACACTTCCCCTCTTCTCTTCTCACCGTCCATGCCCCCCTATGTCCAATACGGTTCCATGCAGGTGCACACTCCCGCCCCTCTTTTCATCCATATCATACATGCACACTCCTCCCCCCTCGACATAGTAGGCCTCTTGCACCACCTCCTAGCCGCACCCGTCTCCCCCTGTCAGTCTCTCCGGACCTTATTTGCTTCTAACACATGCATGCATGTATATGTACTGATCACCCTACATATAGCTAGGTCGGCTATAATTCTTTTTCCCCACGCACTGATAGACTTACCTCGCTAGTTATGTCTCGCTTTCTCGGACACACAACGGTTGATCTTCCTATGTAGTTACGTCTGCTCACTACAACCATATCGTCCCCCATCATCATCCTTGCATACCTCCCGACCGGTCTCTCACACGCACGTGCATAGACAGGCAGACATCCCCGGCCCTCTCTTATTGATATTGCACTCGTACCCTCCGTTTGTGTAGAAGGCCTCTCCCACCATTTGTGAGAAGCAACTCCACCACCAACCCTCCGAAACTCTACCTTTGTCTTCCCAACCTTATTCCTCTGCTACACATATGCATGGATGCCGATCGATCTCCCTCAATACATATATAGCTACGTATCTCTCCTTCACCACACATATACTAGTCGATCTACCTCTGTATAGTTAGGTCTCTGCCCCCCTCCCCCCCCCCCCACACACACACCGATAGTCAAACGTTGTAGGTAGGTATCCATGCCACAGAGAAAAACTACACCTCTGCCCTCTCAAATTCCAGTAGGCCAGCCACCCTGTATCTTTGACGTGGGCAAACACAAATTCGATGGCACTCTTTATCGATCGCGCAGCCACACACGTCATCCCTGTTTTCGATTCTATCGATATCGCATGCCGATGATCCCTCCACTCTCTTCTCATGGATCCCTCCCTCTATATATCATATATCCATGACTCTGTTTCACACACACTACATATGTTACTTTTTTTGTTTGAGATATCAACGACACATTGCCTCTGTTTCGCACAAACCATCTCTCTCACACCCACCCACGTACGTACCTGCACCTAAAGAACAGGTGCACACATGACACACGTACTCACGTCTCGTTCCTAGCCACTCCCGCGCGGGTACACAGTGGAGTTCATTTTCGTACGAAAACGCAGCCCACGTGATAATTTTACGCGTGTAGCGGTTGTTTACTCGAAGGAGGGTCATGTACCACGCGTAGACAGAACAAAGTTTGACTTGACGCATTAGTATTAAATAAAGTTATATTCCTCAATTGCACGTACAGAATATAAAACGATTGTCGTCGGGGAAAAAATCCGCTCCACTATATACAATGGAGCCTCCCTGTCGGGGTTTGTCTCTCGTCACACCATCCACACAAGGCGGCGGTGGCCTCTCTCTCTCACCTTTGGTCACTGATCCAGCCGCATCCCATCCATCGGCGGAAAGGGAGCATGTGCATTGTTTCTCCGTTCGACGGTGTTGAGGCAGCATGTCCCGATCTGCGGTACTCGTCGTTCTCTCTGACCAAGCTTCGGCATGGTAGGGCCTTCGCCACTTGCTCGCTGCCGCAGTATGGGCAGATCCTGGCCGCCGGCGCCCTCCTAGTTACATCACAACGACCCTCAGGTACAGCTTCCTCCGGCCTTGCTCCACTGCCCATCTTCCTACGTTGCTTCATGTGGAAAATCTTGCATGTGGATCTTCTTTAGTTGTTTGGTTAAAACGTATCTCGGTCGGTGTACTTTCAATCTTGCAATCTCGTCCTCAAACCATTTTAGAGGAACCACCATGCTGCTATCTTTCCCTTATTACATGGAATATTCTTCTTTTTTGTCGGCGTATGTGTCTTCAACTCGTGTTATTGGGCAGTAATTGTTTCCTTTCTACCATCTTTTGCAAACAGGGCTATCCATTTCACCTCCTTGCTATTGCGACCTTTCGGCGAACTGCACAAATCACAATTTCTTAAGAGTGTTTTGTGTAGTTCCGCCAAAATGTCACACGGGCAACGTTTTTACATTTCTGTGGGACTGCAAAAAGGGAGATTGGTTTTGATATCCTCCTCGTCCAACTCCGTGCCTAATCTTCTTCAACAAGTAGTTAGTCCTAAAGAGAGATCGCAGAGGTGATCGGCTTCTATTTGTGTGTGTTATGTTTCATCATCTAATTTCACTATTATTGTAATCACACTGACTGGATATCTTAAACAGGGATGGTCAGCTCGATTTTAGTGGAGCTGCACAAAATGATTGGATTGTGATTTCCTCCATACACCTCTTTTTTTGCTACAGAGCTGGGTGAAACTAGCTGCCAACCAATAAACACTGTGCCCAGGAAATGGAGCCATGCATACGAACAACATCGATCAATTATATATTTTTCTTTATTTGTACACCTTCTCACAACTTTGTATTCAGTTGTGATGTGAATATTGGCGCTGATCTGCGAACCATTGAGATGCATTAGCATCCATGGTACTTTCGTTTGTATTTGATGGAATGTTGTAACGAGAGAATCTTGAGGCAAGAGGACACATGAAACCTAAGTTGAAACCTTTTTTTCCTACGGGAACCAAAGTTGAAATCTTCATAGCATCACAGTACAATTTCATTAAAATTATGTGTACATATAAACAAATCCTAAAGGATTGATAGCAATGCCAGGAACAATTCAATTTCGTTTCGCCGACATGTGGGACATCCTTCATCCGGCTCCACCTACCATGCAGCAATATTGAGTGCAAAACTGCAGGGAAAGATTCACCCCGGTTGGTTCGCCGCAGTAGTAATGACTAGTGAGCAGTCAAATCACAGAGCCCTACCTTCGCCACAGTAAGTTGCTCGGACGAAGCAACCATCATTTCTCTGTTCGTTGAATCCGCTAGTGCTCCCATATTCCCAGAGTAATTAGTTGCTCGGGCGAAGCAACCATCACTTCACCTTTCCCACAGTAAGTACTACCTCCTTTTTTATTCTAGAAACAACCACACGCGAATATTGGATGGTAGCAGCACAACAACTGAAACAAAAATCGAAACCAACCAATGAACTACTACTAATGGTGAGCGTTTTCTAGTATCATGTATTCCGTCTGTCCATGTATATAGGGCTTAATGCGTTTTTTGAGACTAACTTTGGCCCTGTTTGGATCCATGGGTTAGAGTTAGATTGAGCTAGTTGGGGCTCAAGTAGCCCTAAAGTATCCAAACATGAGGGTTAAATTGGAGCAAGTTGCACCAAACCCACCAAAAAACTATCGCACCCAAGAGGTGCTAATTGGAGATAGTTCTCATTGGGCCCACTGAAAAATCACTTTTCTCTCTCTATCCCGCCAGCTAAGTGGTGCTAAGACTAGCCACAATGGGTGGTAACATAGACTAGTAACATGCATATGTTACTAGTCTATGTTACTACCTCTATAGTGGATAGTAACATATGTGTGGTAACATGCAACACTTCATTTATTATGCTATAGACTCATCTTACCTTGATATATGTGATGTTACTCATACTACTAGTACTATGCTACCACTTTCCTCTCTTTCTTCATTTATTGCTTGCCACATCATCTATTTTATCTAGATATGTGTGATGTTACTACCTATGTTACTCCCACTGTGGGTAGTCTAATTCGAGCTAGTTATCGTGGGGCCCACTGAAAAATCACTTTTCTCTCTCCATCAAGTGCATTTGATTGTGAATCTAACCCTGTCATCCAAACACCTCTTTGGCTACAGTTAGTTCATGGTTAGTCATGAGTTAGTCTAACCTCTAGCTAAGTTAGAGTATCCAAACAGGAGCAGTATAGGACATGCAAAAAGTTGCTCAAAGTATACCGTCAAATTTGTACGTGAAAGGATCTTTTTTTAAACGGAACGTGAGAGGATCTTCGAATGATATAATTTTCAAATTATATAAAATCTTATCAATAGTCAAAGGCAACCTCGAAGAATACATTAGGCCCTATATAAAATCTTATCAATAGTCAAAACCAAGTGTTACTACTAAACCAAACATGTTCAAAACGAGAAAATGGACCCACTCACGGCACGGCACGCCTGTCTCGTTTGGTCCGTCGGTCAAAGCGCTTCCTCTTCTTGGCATAACAATAGAGTGCAATAATTTTTTTAGAATGCTCTTGGCATGTCGCTAACATGTGATGAGTTAACCGACCTCAATAGTAGACGGCAAAAACGCAAGCCCACCGCAATTTGAGAGAGACGAGGAGCGAGAAGCAATACAGGCTGGTGGATTACTAGAGCTAGGTGTCGCATGGAGGCCAAGAAATATGGTGATAGCGTGGGTTGGCCATGTATGATGTAACTACACTGGGCTGCCGTGTTTCGTACTCTTTCGGTCTACTGTGGAGATGATTGGTTGAGTTTATATCGCTGAATAATATAAATATTATGAGTACAGACGCTCCACCGCGAGGTTCCTTGCTCCTGCTCAGTCATCGGGAATCTATGTTCTTCCACTCTCTTTTTTGACGTGAGCTTTGTTCATCCTTTTACCAACACACGAGACATCTAGCATCAAGGTGCACGTGTCATGCAAGAAATTGGAGATAAGCGGTGCGTAAGTGAGTCGTGCACTACGATGGTACCTAGTACTACGCAATATTTTTCCTCCTCGATGGCACGTGAATAGTGCACGTACTCAATGACGGAGCACGGGATGGTAGCCATGGACATGGTCAACACTTTTTGGAGACTAATGCACTACTTTTGATGTGTCCCGTCAACTCGCAAACTAGGAGAAGCTTTTCTTACTACTAGTACGACCTCTCCGTCGCTCATGCGCGCGTGGTGGCTCGCATGACGAGGAGAAGCTTTTGCTTTACGATAGTGCGCTTAATACGGGCGGTGGACGTGCAGCAGTTCATTCGGTGTCAGATTGCCAGAAGTATCTATACTGTAGTACCATCATCATTTTCCACTTTCGGAAGAGGCAAAGATCCAAGCGCACGGTCACCTACTCAAAGTATAACCGGCCGTGTTTGCATGAATTTTTTAACGTAGTACAATCTGAGTGGATTGCTCCAGTGGTAATCACACGTGAGCCAATCGATTCGCACCCTTCCACGCTCCATGTTATATTGCGTTCCTTCCTCCATCGAGCACGCTGACAACTGGGCCCCATGCTCACGTATGCCAACGTGGTAGTCAATTATTTTGCCATATTCAGCTATCACACCCTTTCGATGCCACGTCAATGTACCCAGTAGAAACAAGTTACTAGAACTTGCTCTAAATGATGTGCCACTGCAAGAGCCGCCTATATTAATTAACCATGCTCTAAAAAGGTGGACCAGCTTTGGCTATAGTAGTATACTATACTAGGTTAGTAGGTGACCTTGCGCTTGGCTCTTCGCCTCTTCTGGAAGTCGAACAATAATGATGGTACTACAGTAGTACTTCTGGCAATCTAACACCAAATTAACTGTTGCACGTCCTCCGCTTGTAAACAAAAGTTTCTCCTCGTGCTGTGAGCCACCGCGCACGCGTTGGCGAGGGAGAAGGCATAGTAAGCAAGCTTCTCGTCGTTCTGTGAGTTGACGGGACACATCAAAGTTATTTAGTACGTACTCTCTCCAAAAAAGGGCTGACCATGTCATGGCTACCATCCCGTGCTTCGTCGTTGAGTACGTGCACTATTCACGTGCCATCGAGGAGAAAAAATATTGCGCAGTAGGTGCCATCGAAGTGCACGACTTACTTACGCGCTGCTTATCTGATTATCTCCATTTTCTTGGATGACACGGCCACCTTGATGCTAGATGTCTCGCGTGTTGGCAAAAGGATGAACAAAGCTCACGTCAAAAAAAGAGTGGAAGAACATAGATTCCCAATGACCGAGAAGGAGCAAGGAACCTCGCGGTGGAGCATCTGCAAGGAACCTCATGCGTTTTCCCCTGTTTTTTGCCGCCTGCCCACCTATAGAACCGCCTCGCGCTGGCCAATTCCTCTCCAAACACCTAGGGAGGCAGTTGAACTGAACAAGTATACTCCCTCCGTCCAGGTGAATAAGTCATCTTTGGTTGTGCACCGCGACCAAGGAGGGAAAAACAACAGAACTTAATGTTTATTTGCTAATTAATAGCATTGCATGCAATGAACTAAACACTGCATGTCGTGTTTGGTAGTCTCGAGTCATTGAAAACATGCACACCCACGTCTCTTATTGGTTGATATGTCAAGAAACAAGAAACGAGGTAGGAGTTAATGCACCACGCCTAAGTGTTTTGAGATTATTTGGTTTTCGTAAAGTGACTTATACACCTAGACGGAGGGAGTACTCTTTTCGTAGGAACTTAAAATGCAGGAATAGGAAAATTATGAGGGGGGTGTCTCCAATAGTGTTCCTCGGCTCGCACCTAGCATCACGGTGGTCGAACTTGGAGTCATTCATCTGGTACAAGGTGACGTACACCGTCAAGGTCCACGGTCAAGGGGGTCAGGGCGGACATGACCTCTCACTGCGTCCGCCATTTGAAGCGGCACACCGGCCCTGGGCGCCGCCCACTGCACTCCTAGTTATACCCGCCTCCTCGCCGCATTCAAAAACCTACATTTAAACCCGCATGGAATGCGAGAAACCAACTCCGGCCACACACGTCCGTTCAGGAGCAGGACACCGGCCAAGCTCCTCCTTCCACCATTTTGTCCACTCTTTCGGTGGCATCCAACAAGCAGGAAGAGTAGTTCTCCGGCATAAAAGCCGTCTGGGTGGCCCGTCGAGCCGCCAGTTATGAGCGAGGCAGCTTGCTGCTCCACCTATCTCCCCTAGCCCGTCGGAGGTTGTTGCCGCACTAAGCCAGTGCGTGGTTCCGCAGCTGGCCTCTCCAATACAGCTCGAGGAAGAGTGCCGACTTGCTCCAAGCCGGCTTGTCAGGGAGCACGGCGGCACGGGCATCGTCGCTGCCCTCGATGTCGCCGCGTCGTACAACGCCCTCAGTGTCTACGACTGCGCCATCCGCCGTCGACGCGCGCGTAGCCGCAACATGTAGGCAGACAAAGAAGCCGATGCGGATGTCGACGAGGTAACGTGGCTACGCGGATGTCGACGAGATAACGGCCAGCATGTCCCCGCCCACCGCCATCGTCAAGGAGAAGTAGAACACGGGAGGCCGCCGCTGATTGTATCCCATGAAGGCCACCGCCGAGGCGATGCCGGCGAATACAGCCAGTGTCTTGGCCAATTCTTCTTCTGCCGGATGTTGGAGGAGGACAAAGAGATCGGGCGGCGACCATTTAGATTAGGTATATTAATTCTACCAGGCTGGTTGTAATGGGAGTATCATAAGTAGTATCATGCATGCCAACTAGTAGGCAAATTTGATGAGGTGGCGTAGCATTAAATGAAGAAAGAGAGGGTTGAGTATCATATTATGATACCGTATGGAATTAAGTTACTCCCACTGTGGTTAGTCTTAGGCCTTGTTTGGTTCAACCTCCTCCCAAGGGGTTTGGAGAGGAATGGAGGGGAATTTGGCTTGTACATGATTTAATCCCCCACAATCCCTGTTAATATATGTATATTGTGGGCATGTTAATTGACCCCTCATTTGGACGCGCTACGACCAGTGTGAGTGTCTGCATGCAGTACACCATCCTCTAATTTGGTGGATGCCAAGCTGGCCCGAAAAGGAGCTATAACTTTTTTTCAAGTTGAAAAATGTTACCGATGAGGAGCCATAATTAAGCTGGAGGCGTCTCTTATTTTCTTCGAATGGGCAATAAGCTGGAGAGCTGGGGAGTGTCTCTAATAGGCTGCCTCCAGTGTTAAGGCCCTCCAGTACAAAACACGGGCAACCGACCGGGCCGATACAAAAGCCTATCCATCTTAAAGCCCATTTGTTTTTTGTTTTTTGCGAGGAGAAGCCCATATTTCTTGAAGAGGGGGAAATCCCAGAAAAACCCTCCTTCCTCCTCGCTTCCACTTATACCGTAGCTCGCTGGACTCTCCCGCTTCTGTCGCCCCCCAATTCCCCCCGCTCCCCATCTTCCGCACACGTACAGAAAACCTCCACTCACATTCTTTCTCACTCATACAGAAAACGCCTGCTCCTCTTCTTCCACTCCTACAGAAAACCCCAGCCCTCCTTCTTCCCCACTCGCACAGCCACTAGGCTCGTCTCTGGCTACTCTGCTCAAACCCATGAGCTCGGCGCGACACCCGCAAGCAAAATGGAGTCGGCTGGCCCCAGCGCCAAGAAGATGAGGCTCCCGCCAGCGGCGACGCCGGTTGTAGATCCCGCACCCGGCAACGCGGGGAGAAGCGGTGAGTCCCCCCCCAACCCGGATCTGAGGAACCTGTAGAATCTCCGATGGATCGCATCAGCGATCTCCCGGACGACATCGTCGGGGAGATCATCTCGCTTCTCCCCACCAGGGATTGCTGCCGCACAAAAGCCCTCTCAACTCGGTGGCGCCCGATATGGCACACCGCGTGATACGTCTCCAACGTATCTATAATTTTTGATTGCTCCATGCTATATTATCTTCTGTTTTGGACATTATTGGGCTTTATTATTCACTTTTATATTATTTTTGGTACTAACCTATTATCCGGAGGCCCAGCCCAAAATTGTTGTTTTTTGCCTATTTCAGAGTTTCGCACAAAAAGAATATCAAACGGAGTCCAAACGGAATGAAACCTTCGGGAACGTGATTTTTGGAACGAACAAGATCCAGGAGACATGGACCCTACGTCAAGAAATAAAGGAGGAGGCCACGAGGTAGGGGGCGCGCCTACCCCCTCAGGGCACGCCCTCCACCCTCGTGGGCCCCCTGTTGCTCCATCGACGTACTCCTTCCTCCTATATATACCTACGTACCCCCAAACGATTAGATACGGAGCCAAAAACCTAATTCCACCACCGCAACCTTCTGTACCCACGAGATCCCATCTTGGGGCCCGTTCCGGAGCTCAGTCTGAGGGGGCATCGATCACGGAGGGCTTCTACATCAACACCATAGCCCCTCCGATGAAGTGTGAGTAGTTTACCTCAGACCTTTGGGTCCATAGTTATTAGCTAGATGGCTTCTTCTCTCTTTTTGGATCTCAATACAATGTTCTCCCCCTCTCTCGTGGAGATCTATTCGATGTAATCCTCTTTTGCGATGTGTTTGTTGAGACCGACGAATTGTGGGTTTATGATCAAGTTTATCTATGAACAATATTTGAATCTTCTGAATTCTTTTATGTATGATTGGTTATCTTTGCAAGTCTCTTCGAATTACCAGTTTGGTTTGGCCTACTAGATTGATCTTTCTTGCAATGGGAGAAGTGCTTAGCTTTGGGTTCAATCTTGCTATGTCCTTTCCCAGTGACAGTAGGGGCAGCAAGGCACGTATTGTGTTGTTTCCATCGAGGTTAACAAGATGGGGTTTTTATCATATTGCATGAATTTATCCCTCTACATCATGTCATCTTACTTAAAGCGTTACTCTGTTCTTATGAACTTAATACTCCAGATGCATGCTGGATAGCGGTCTATGTGTGGAGTAATAGTAGTAGATGCAGGCAGGAGTCGGTCTACTTGTCTTGGACGTGATGCCTATATACATGATCATACCTAGATATTCTCATAACTATGCTTAATTCTGTCAATTGCTCAAAAGTAATTTGTTCACCCACCATAAAATACTTATGCTCTTGAGAGAAGCCACTAGTGAAACCTATGGCCAACGGGTCTATCTTCATCATATTAATCTTCCAACACTTAGTTATTTCCGTTGCTACTTATTTTTGCTTTTATTTTACTTTCCATCTTTATTATAAAAATACCAAAAATATTATCCTATCATATCTATCAGATCTCACTCTCGTAAGTGACCGTGTACGGATTGACAACTCCTTATCGCGTTGGTTGCGAGGATTTATTTGTTTGTGTAGGTACGAGGGACTCGCGCGTAGCCTCCTACTGGATTGATACCTTGGTTCTCAAAAACTGAGGGAAATACTTACGCTACTTTGCTGCATCACCCTTTCCTCTTCAAGGGAAAATCAACGCAGTGCTCAAGAGGTAGCAAGAAGGATTTCTGGCGCCGTTGCCGGGGAGGTCTACGCAAAAGTCAACATACCAAGTACCCATCACAGCCCTTATCTCCCGCATTACATTATTTGCCATTTGCCTTTCGTTTTCCTCTCCCCCACTTCACCCTTGCCGTTTTATTCGCCCTCTAGTTTTTCGTTCGCCTCTTTTTCGCTTGCTTTTTGTTTGCTCGTGTGTTGGATTGCTTGTTTATCACGATGGCTCAAGATAATACCAAATTATGTGACTTTACCAATACCAACAATAATGATTTCCTTAGCACTCCGATTTCTCCTCTTACCGATACTGAATCTTGTGAAATCAATGCTGCTTTGCTAAATCTTGTCATGAAAGATCAATCCGCCGGCCTTCCTAGTGAAAATGCCGCTACTCATCTAAATAGCTTCGTTGATTTGTGTGATACGCAAAAGAAGAAATATGTGGACAATAATATTGTTAAATTGAAGCTATTTCCTTTTTTGCTTAGAGATTGTGCTAAAGCTTGGTTTTCATCTTTGCCTAAAAATAGTATTGATTCTTGGAATAAGTGCAAAGATGCTTTTATCTCTAAGTATTTTCCTCTCGCTAAGATCATCTCTCTTAGAAACGATATCATGAATTTTGCAACTTGATCATGAACATGTTGCACAAGCTTGGGAGAGGATGAAATTAATGATACGTAATTGTCCTACTCATGGTTTAAATTTGTGGATGATTATACAAAAAATTTATGCCGGACTGAATTTTGCTTCTACAAATCTCTTAGATTCGGCCGCTGGAGGCACTTTTATGGAAATCACTTTAGGAGAAGCAACTAAACTCCTAGATAATATTATGGTTAATTATTCTCAATGGCACACTGAAAGATCTACTAATAAAAATGTGCATGCGATAGAAGAAATTAATATTTTGAGTGGAAAGATGGATGAACTTATGAAATTATTTGCTACTAAGAGTGTTTCTTCTGATCCTAATGATATTCCTTTGTCTACTTTGATTGAGAATAATAATGAATCTATGGATGTGAATTTTGCTGGTAGGAATAATTTTGGTAACAACGCGTATAGAGGAAATTTTAATCCTAGGCCTTATCCTAGCAATCCCTCTAACAATTATGGTAATTCCTACAACAACTCTTATGGAAATTTTAATAAGTGCGCTCTGAATTTGAGACTAGTGTTAAAGAGTTTATGAATTCACAAAAGAATTTCAATGCTTTGCTTGAAGAGAAATTGCTTAAAGTTGATGAATTGGCTAGGAACATTGATAGAATTTCTCTTGATGTCGATTCTTTAAAACTTAGATCTATTCCTTCTAAGCATGATATCAATGAGTCTCTCAAAGCCATGAGAATTTCCATTGATGAGTGCAAAGAAAGAACCACTAGGATGCGTGCTAAGAAAGATTGCATTATGAAAGCATGTTCTTCAAATTTCTATGAAAATAAAGATGAAGATCTAAATGTTATTGATGTGTCCCCTATTAAATATTTTTTTGCAATATGAATCTTGATAATGATGGGACTGAATATGATCCACCTTTACCTAGAAGGCGTTCCAAAAATTCGGAGTTTTTAGACATTGATACTAATTTTGATAAAAGTGGGATTGAAGAGATCAAAACGTTAGATGTTGATAAACCCACTATTTTGGATATCAAGTAATTTAATTATGATAATTTCTCTTTGATAGATTGTATTTCCTTGTTACAATCCGTGCTAAATTCTCCTAATGCTTATAGTCAAAATAAAGCCTTTACCAAACATATCGTTGATGCGTTGATGCAATCTTATGAAGAAAAGCTTGAGTTGGAAGTTTCTATCCCTAGAAAATTCTATGATGAGTGGGAACCTACTATTAAAATTAAGATTAATGATCATGAGTTCTATGCTTTATGTGATTTGGGTGCTAGTGTTTCCACTATTCCCAAAACTTTGTGCGATTTGCTAGGTTTCCGTGATTTTGATGATTGCTCTCTAAACTAGCACCTTGCAGATTCCACTATTAAGAAACCTATGGGAAGAATTAATGATGTTCTTATTGTTTCAAATAGGAACTATGTGCCCATAGATTTTATCGTTCTTGATATAGATTGCAATCCTTCATGTCCTATTATTCTTGGTAGACCTTTCCTTGGAACGATTGGTGCAATTATTGATATGAAGGAAGGGAATATTAGATTCCAATTTCCATTAAAGAAAGGCATGGAACACTTCCCTAGGAAGCAAATAAAAATACCATATGAATCTATCATGAGAGCCACTTATGGATTGCCCACCAAAGATGGCAATACCTAGATCTATCCTTGCTTTTATGCCTAGCTAGGGGCGTTAAACGATAGCGCTTGTTGGGAGGCAACCCAATTTTATTTTTAGTTTTTTTTGCTTTTTGCTTCTGTTTAGAAATAAATATTTGTTTAGCCTCTGGTTAGATGTGTTTTTATGTTTTAATTAGTGTTTGTGCCAAGTTAAACCTATAGGATCTTCTTGGATGATAGTTATTTGATCTTGCTGAAATTTTCAGAAACTTTCTGTTCACTAAAATAATTGTTAGAAATCACCAGAACGTGATAAAATATTGATTCCAATTTCTGCTGATCAATAAACAAATTTCCTAGGTCGTCCTATTTTGGCTGATTTTTTGGAGTTCCAGAAGTTTGCGTTAGTTACAGATTACTACAGACTGTTCTGTATTTGACAGATTCTGTTTTTCGTGTGTTGTTCGCTTATTTTGATGAATCTATGGCTAGTAAAAGAGTTTATAAACCATAGAAAAGTTGTAATACAGTAGGTTTAACACCAATATAAATAAATAATGAGTTCATTACAGTAACTTGAAGTGGTCTTTTGTTTTCTTTCGCTAACGGAGCTCACGAGATTTTCTGCTAAGTTTTGTGTTGTGAAGTTTTCAAGTTTTGGGTGAAAGATTTGATGGATTATGGAACAAGGACTGGCAAGAGCCTAAGCTTGGGGATGCCCATGGCACCCCCAAGATAATATAAGGACACCATAAAGCCAAAGCTTGAGGAGGCCCCGGAAGGCATCCCCTCTTTCGTCTACTTCCATCGGTAACTTTACTTGGAGCTATATTTTTATTCACCACATGATATGTGTTTTGCTTGGAGCGTCTTGTATCATTTGAGTCTTTATTTGTTATTTTACCACAATCATCTTTGCTGTACACACATTTTGAGAGAGACACACATGATTCAGAAATTATTAGAATACTCTATGTGCTTCACTTATATCTTTTGAGCTATATAGTTTTGCTCTAGTGCTTCACTTATATCTTTTAGAGCATGGTGGTGGATTTGTTTTATAGAAACTATTGATCTCTCATGCTTCACTTATATTATTTTGAGAGTCTTAAAATAGCATGGCAATTTTCTTTAATATCATGAGAAAATTGATGCTTGATAATTGTTTTGAGATATAAAGGTGGTAATATCATAGTTGTGCTAGTTGAGTAATTGTGGAATTTAAAAATACATGTGTTGGAGTTTGTGATTCCCGTAGCATGCACGTATGGTGAACCGTTATGTAACGAAGTCGGAGCATGAAGTATTTGTTGATTGTCTTCCTTTGTGTGGCGGTCGGGATCGCGCGATTGTTAACTCCTACCAACCCTTCCCCTAGGAGCATGCGTAGTAGTACTTTGCTTCGAGGGCTAATAAATTTTTGCAATAAGTATATGAGTTCTTTATGACTAATGTGAGTCCATGGATTATACGCACACTTACCTTTCCGCAATTTTCTAGCCTCTTCGGTACCGCGCATTGCCCTTTCTCACCTTGAGAGTTGGTGCAAACTTCGCCGGTGCATCCAAACCCCGTGATATGATACGCTCTTTCACACATAAACCTCCTTATATCTTCCTCAAAACAGCCACCATACCTACCTATCATGCCATTTCCATAGCCATTCCGAGATATATTGCCATGCAACTGTCCACCGTTTCATTTATCATGACATGCTCCATCATTGTCATATTGCTTTGCATGATCATGTAGTTGACATTGTATTTGTGGCAAAGCCACCGTTCATAATTCTTTCATACATGTCGCTCTTGATTCATTGCATATCCCGGTACACCGCCGGAGGCATTCATATAGAGTCATATTTTGTTCTAAGTATTGAGTTGTAATTCATGAGTTGTAAGTAAATAAAAGTGTGATGATCATCATTATTAGAGCATTGTCCCAAGTGAGGAAAGGATGATAGAGACTATGATTCCCCCACAAGTCGGGATGAGACTCCGGACTAAAAAAAAGAGGCCATAAAAAAAGAGAAAAGGCCCAAATAAAAAAATTGAGAGAAAAAGAGAGAAGGGACAATGTTACTATCCTTTTACCACACTTGTGCTTCAAAGTAGCATCGTGATCTTCATAATAGAGAGTCTCTCATTTTGTCATTTTCATATACTAACTTGGCTTGTATATTCCAATGATGGGCTTCTCAAATGCCAGAGGTCTTCGTGAGCAAGCAAGTTGGATGCACACCCACTTAATTTCTTTTTGAGCTTTCATACACTTATAGCTCTAGTGCCGTTGCACGGCAATCCCTACTCCTCGCATTAACATCAATTGATGGGCATCTCCATAGCCCGTTGATTAGCCTCGTTGATGTGAGACTTTCTCCTTTTTGTCTTCCCACATAACCCCTACCATTATACCTTAGTCCACCATAGTGCTATATCCATGGCTTGCGCTCATGTATTGTGTAAGAGTTGGAAAGGCTGAAGCGCGTTAAAAGTATGAACCAATTGCTTGGCTAAAACCAGGGTCGTACATGATATGAATATTTTGTGTGGGGAAGATGGAGCATAGCCAGACTATATGATTTTGTAGGGATAACTTGCTTTGGCTATGTTATTTTGATAAGACATAATTGCTTAGTTAGTATGCTTGAAATATTATTGTTTTTATGTCAACATTAAACTTTTATCTTGAATCATATCAAATCTGCACATTCATGCCACAATGAGAAGAATTATATTTAAATTATGCCAAGTAGCACTCCGCATCAAAAATTCTGTTTTTATCATTTACCTACTCGAGGACGAGCAGGAATTAAGCTTGGGGATGCTTGATACGTCTCCAACGTATCTATAATTTTTGATTGCTCCATGCTATATTATCTTCTGTTTTGGAAATTATTGGGCTTTATTATACACTTTTATATTATTTTTGGGACTAACCTATTAACTGGAGGCCCAGCCCAGAATTGTTGTTTTTGCCTATTTCAGAGTTTCACAGAAAAAGAATATCAAACGGAGTCCAAACGGAATGAAACCTTCAGGAACGTGATTTTTGGAACGAACAAGATCCAGGAGACTTGGACCCTACGTCAAGAAATAAAGGAGGAGGCCACGAGGTAGGGGGCGCGCCTACCCCCTCAGGGCACGCCCTCCACCCTCGTGGGCCCCCTGTTGCTCCACCGACGTACTCCTTCCTCCTATATATACCTACGTACCCCCAAATGATCAGATACGGAGCCAAAAACCTAATTCCACCGCCGCAACCTTCTGTACCCACGAGATCCCATCTTGGGGCCTGTTCCGGAGCTCCGCCAGAGGGAGCATCGATCACGGAGGGCTTCTACATCAACACCATAGCCCCTTTGATGAAGTGTGAGTAGTTTACCTCAGACCTTCGGGTCCATAGTTATTAGCTACATGGCTTCTTCTCTCTTTTTGGATATCAATACAATGTTCTCCCCCTCTCTCGTGGAGATCTATTCGATGTAATCTTCTTTATCGGTGTGTTTGTCGAGACCGATGAATTGTGGGTTTATGATCAAGTTTATCTATGAACAATATTTGAATCTTGTGAATTCTTTTATGTATGATTGGTTATCTTTGCAAGTCTCTTCGAATTATCAGTTTGGTTTGGCCTACTAGATTGATCTTTCTTGCAATGGGAGAAGTGCTTAGCTTTGGGTTCAATCTTGCGGTGTCCTTTCCCAGTGACAGTAGGGGCAGCAAGGCACGTATTGTGTTGTTTCCATCGAGGATAACAAGATGGGGTTTTTATCATATTGCATGAATTTATCCCTCTACATCATGTCATCTTGCTTAAAGCGTTACTCTGTTCTTATGAACTTAATACTCTAGATGCATGCTGGATAGCAGTCAATGTGTGGAGTAATAGTAGTAGATGCAGGCAGGAGTCGGTCTACTTGTCTCGGACATGATGCCTATATACATGATCATACCTAGATATTCTCATAAGTATGCTCAATTCTGTCAATTGCTCAATAGTAATTTGTTCACCCACCGTAAAATACTTATGCTCCTGAGAGAAGCCACTAGTGAGACCTATGGCCCCCCAGGTCTATCTTCATCATATTAATCTTCCAACACTTAGTTATTTCCGTTGCTTCTGATTTTTGCTTTTATTTTTCTTTGCATATTTATCATAAAAATACCAAAAATATTATCCTATCATATCTATCAGATCTCACTCTCGTAAGTGACCGTGTAGGGATTGACAACCCCTTATCGCGTTGGTTGCGAGGATTTATTTGTTTGTGTAGGTACGAGGGACTCGCGCGTAGCCTCCTACTAGATTGATACCTTGGTTCTCAAAAACTGAGGGAAATACTTACGCTACTTTGCTGTATCACCCTTTCCTCTTCAAGGGAAAACCAACGCAGTGCTCAAGAGGTAGCACCGCGCCCCTCAATCTCGATTGTCGTTCGATTTCTGTCCTTCCTGAATTTGATCTCCATAGAGCCATCGTATCCTGTCACCAATAGGGCCCCGTTCGACGCCTCTGCATCCCGACACGCTACCTGCTGTCCATACCCGGCAGGGTGGACGCTTGGCTGACATCCCCTGAATTCAAAAAACTCCAGCAGTTTGAGTTATACCATTACGGCGAAAGATTCATACCACGAACCGAACACCAAGAATTTGTGCCCACACCACCATTGTCCATCTCGTGGTTTTCCTCCTCTCTCCACACCACCACCTTCGCCCGGTGCCATCTACCAGACGATCTGGTACAAATGCTTCGACTCCCACCGCTAAAAAAACCTTTCGCTTGTGGAGGTTTATCTGTCGGAGGCCTCACTGCAGAGCATCATCCACTCGACTTGCCCTGCCCTGTAGCGCTTGCTTATTGTTTTGTGAGTAGAAATCCCTATCAGTTATCTCCAAATAAAGTCGCCTCACCTTAAAAGCATTGGAGTTTGTTTTCAAGGACAGCAGCTCATCATCCAAGATGCCCCTTCACTTCAAAGGTTGCTCCTTCATTATTGTTATAAACCTTGGCAAATAACTGTCGTCTCTACGCCCAAACTGGAGACCTTGGGTGTAATTCATGATCCGTTTAATGGTCACAAGAAGTTGGTGTTTGGTTCCTCACCTTTTCAGGTACCGTATATTATCATCTACACATTTTTAATCATAAGCTGCATTTTTCATTTGTGCGCATAAGTTCTATATCATCTTGGAGTACACTTTGGGTACTAATATTATGTTATATGCTCAATGAAGAGTTCGTCCATGGATAACCTATCAATGATGCTGGATTCTGTCAAGATCTTATATATCGGAATGTTTAGTTATGATCAGAACATAATTATTGGCTTGCTATGACGCTTTCGATGTCTAGAGAATTTATATATAAAGGTGATGATTTCATGCAAATTCAAAGACCGTATATATTGTACTAGAATTAACCATACAGTTTTTTCTCTTTTGACATACTCTTTTTTCAGACCTTAACTGTTTTCAATCTTCATGTCTACTTAGGCACTAACACATGGAGAAAAACGTATAACCAATCGGTGGCGTAATAAGCACCAGGATATTCTCAGTTCTCATGACATTCTTTTGAGGACAATAACGATGGAAGGATATGCATCCAACTAGGCAAACAGAAGCTTTGTCACATTCTTCCTGTTGAATGCGAGGTTACTATTGTCCATGAGGCTTAAGTTTTTCAGCAAGAGATTTCTCACGGACGGACATGTTGAACAGCAAAAAAAGAAGTTTCAGGTGGACAAATGGGCTTCTGAACGTGGTCGGCTTCTATTTACAACAACTTGTAGTCATCCTCCAATAAATTTTTTTTCACAGGATGTTGATTTTATGGATCGGACCGATCCATTTGTTTGTGACTGCGAAAAAGAGTGGTTGGGTTAGATGTTATTGCAATGTTCAATCTGGGTTTTGTCTAAATTTGATGAACAATTAATCCTTGGGCTTTTTGTACTGTTTGTAAGCTTGAGTTACATGTTGTTGCCCTCATACTCCCCTCCGCCTGCCACTACACTTCCGCACCTTCCACGGCTGTTGTTCGTTCCCGTCCGAGGCCTCGCCGTTGTTCTCCGCCTTGGTTCGCTCACTGTGCCCGCCACCGTCTAGCGTTGTCAACATGGTCAACAACCGAGAGGAATCAGGAGATGACTGTACGTGCAGAGGCTGACAGTAGGGACCAACCAGGGTCATTGCATTATGCAACTAGGTGCCTCGTTATTACAAGCCAAAAAAACTTCCTCCTAATTGTTTGACAACTAGGTCCCACGCCATTGTCAATGTAGTCAATTAACGAGAAAATTACACAACAAGCGGATAACACCAGGGACGCAGCAGCTCGCCAAGTTTTTTTTTAGTTTTAGAGACGGAGCTCAACTGCGCGTTGTCTGGGGGTTGTGGCCCGTCTAGCCCACGCTCACACTTTTATTTAAGCACATGATGAGCCCAGTTGATATCTTTTTTCTTTCTGAAAATGGCTAGCCCGGTTCTTTTTTTGGAGAATACCCAACCGAGGCCTAATTGCTTTTCTCAGCCCTGCTGGGCGGCAAATCTTTCAAGACGAGGAGGGATGTAAGTAGTAAGAAATGGGCTTCCCCAGAAAATGGGCTATAAGTTGTAAGAAATGGGCTATAAATTTTTAAACCAAAGTCAATCGGTAATTACATTAAAATATCATTTTTTCTGGATTTCTCTACTCTTATAAAAAGCAGAGTTGGTGATGATGGTATGCCTACCATCCTGCAATATAGGCCGTCTGATCTATATCTAACGGATAGGAAGGAAACTATGACAAGTTACCCGCACTCCTCTCCACATTTGCAGATACGGCCTTCCCTAGTTCATCCTTTTCTCCCACAAGATAAACTACTCCTACAAATGCATCTTCATGTTCCGTGCAACGCATGGGCATCTTGCTAGTAAATATTTTAAATTTCATTCATTTTATTGTGGAGAATTTTCTTTTGAATTTTATATTGATATAAATTTTTTTAATTTATTTTTAACGTGACTCAAAATTCGTGTTTAAAAGAGTTCGGACCCCACCGAAATATGCAAAATTTCGTTGAATTTTTTAGCAGTGCCCAGAATATATGGTCGGTAATGCTAATAAAAAGAATATGGGCTTCAAAATATCCTTAAGAATTAGCAAATGGGCTGTAAATTATTGAAATAATGGCTAATGGGTTGTATGCTATTTTCCACAGATTTGGAGGCTGACTTCTAGGCCTACTAGGTTGATGATGACGCTGTCCTAAAAAATATTTGGCGCGTACGCAAGGCTTTGTCAACTTAGTCAACACAGAGCAATAACTATTAGATGTCCATCCAACGGCCGCCGTGCTTCTTCAATCTCTGATCTCCCTGCTCCAGCAGCCCAAACCAGCGCCGGCGGCACTGCCTACTCCCTCCTCCCGTGGCCGGCTATGCTGCCACTAGGCTGTCCCTCTACCCACCCGCACATCCTGTTATTTTCCGGTGACGTTGGCCTCACACCGCAGCCGACCAGTCAGCGCTCGTACTCCCCTCGGCATGGGCATCCACTGCCGCGTCTTCCCCGGCTCCGCGTCGTCCCCTTCCAAGGCCTCGCCGTCGTCGGCCGCCCTAGTGCTCTCAGCGCAGCGTGGTCAACGTGGTCAACGAACGATATCCATCGGAAGTGGACTGTACGTGGACAGGCTGATAGCTGGGTGCACGGCCGCACACAAGGAAATGCCTCCTTATTACACGCAAAATAATGTTTCCTCCACCTGATAGCTGGGACCCACCGAAAGAGCCTCTGTAATTGGCGGAAAAAATGTTCCCCCCGCTGACAGCTCAGACCCACCAACTATATCTTCGCACGCAAGGAAGTGCCTCCTTATTACACAAAAAAATGAATACTCCCCCTACTAGCTGGGACCCACCATAGCGGGAGGCTGACTTGTGGGCCTACTAAGTTGACGCGGACGGAGGGCTTTGTCAACTTAGTCAATATGAACGATTCTAGCTCCAATGACTGTAGTAGAGGCGCGTACGTAGCATGTACACGTACGTACAGCCAGAGTGCAAGAAAGTAAATACGGCCACGTACGTACATACGGGCGGGGTCTTGAACGCCTAGTCGCGCATACGTACGACCAGGGCTCGTATACATGGAGAGGCAGCGACGGCGTCCTGTTCATCGGCTGCCAGCCGGCTGGGTGAGAACGGAGAAACTGTGTCGTCGTGTTCATTGGGAGGCAATGGAATGTGTAATGTTCATCGGGAGCCAACCGGGTTGGACGGAACACACTAGTGCAGAACCGGGGTGTATCACCAGTTTGTAAGGCCCTTTAGTGCCGGTTCTGTAACCGGCACTGAAGGGGGGGACCTTTAGTCCCCACCCTTTAGTACCGGTTCAACACGAACCGCCACTAAAGGGCCACCACGTGGCACGAGCCAGCACCGGGGGCGGGGAGACCTTTAGTACCGGTTGGTAACACCAACTGGTAGTCAAAGGTTCGGGGGGTTTTGGGTTCATGATTTCTTTTTCCTTTAATTTTGTGTTTTCCATTTAATTCTTTTTCATTTGCTGGTATTTTACGATACTACATATTGTACACGTTATGTATATATATATATACAATTAGGTATATACAATTTATCCTACATGGAGGCATTACTGCGGTAGCGGGTAATGGTATTCTCATTTGGGATCTATGACCTGGTCGACCAAAAATCCTGCAATTTCCTCTAGAATTGCTCGTACGCGATCCGTTGGTAGGAGCTTATCCCACACCTCATTGAACTTTTAAGAAGGGAGATCAATATGCATGTATTAGTTGTGTGATTAGATATCGATAATGATGTAAAAATTGTGAATAGTGTTTTGGTAAACATACCCATAGCTGTATAGCAGATTTGGTCCTTTCGGACGCCATCATGCAAATGTTTTTGCAAACGTAGTATGCACATAAATTAGTCCCTGGCGCATGCCTCATGGCCTTTACAAGAATAAAATTCAATCAGATAATAATTAATCAAGCATGATAATTAATGGTATTGAAACTAGAATTAAAGAGATGGTAGCTAGCTAGTACTACTTAATTACTTACCTTGGGTCGATACCAATACAGCTTTTGTTTCCATTCTCCTGGAACCTCTTTGATGAACTTTTGCCAAGCCCTGCCCGCCAGCAAAGAAAATGAATTAAATGGAAAACACAAAATTAAAGGAAAAACTGTCCCCTTAACGATTGAGTAGTCAATAATGATTACCCTAAACGATTGAAATGACGAACTAAAGAGGCCGACATATAGTTCAATAATGATTGAAATTACCTGTTGACTATCCCCTTAACGATTGAGTAGTCACTAACGTCTTTAAGTAGTGAGTCCAGTACTTCAAATTTTCCTTCTTCAACTTGAATGACTAACAAGATCCAGTGGTAACTGCATGCGCACATGTTTGCATGTATAAATTAAGTGGGCATGTGCATAACACTCATCAACTACCCTAAACCCTATACACTTATTAACATCTAGCTAGTAAGCAAAAACAGAATTTGTAGTGCAAGACAGTGTGACTCATGTGAAGTTGTAAGGAAGTAGTATATCTCGATTAGTATTGTGACTTAGCTAATTCATGTAATTCATCTAACTAAAACTAACATTTCTGAAATTTCTAACATTTCTATATAACTAACATTTCTATAATATTTCTAACATTTCTATAACTAAAAAACAGAAAAATTTCTAACATTTCTATAACTAACATTTCTATAAAAAAATCTATAACTAAAAAATATAAAAATTACTAACATTTCTATAACTAAAAAACAGAAATATTTCTAACATTTCTATAACTAATTAACACAATGTGTGTGTGACCATGGCGGGGCAGGAGCTCACAGTGGCGAGACGAGGCGGCCGGGGCGGCGACGGGGGGCGTCGACGGGGACGGCGATGGGCGGCGACGACGGGGATGGCGACGGGCAGCGACGGGGTCGACGCGGCTACGGGCGGCGACGGGGGCGGTGACGGGGGCAGCGATGGGGGCAGCGGCGACGGGGCAGAGGAGAAGAACCAGAGGAAGAAGAGAAGAAAACTGACGATTTGAAGTGCTGCTATATATAGAAGGCACCTTTAGTACCGGTTGGATCCAACAACCGGTACTAAAGGGCTGTTTTGGCCAGGCGGAGCGGCGGGAAGAGCACACCTTTAGTACCGGGTGGTGGCTCCAACTGGTACGAAATACCCCCCCCCCCTTAGTACCGGTTGGAGCCACGACCTGTTAGTAAAGGGTGTGCGCTGGCGCAGGTGCGGTGTGGAAGTTTAGTCCCACCTCGCCTAGCGAAGAGCGGCCGCTCTATTGAACTCCTCTCTATAGCAGGCTTCTGGGCCTACTCTGCCGCTCTGCACTGTGGGCCTGTTGGGCCTTGCGGGCCTGCATCCTGGCCCAACTATAGGTTGGGTTTCTAGTCGTATGCAGGCCGCTATGGCCCAGTAGGCGGGCTTTTTTATTTTTTTTATTTTTTCTTTTCTGCTTTGTTTATTTTCTTTTATTTATTTCTGAGTTGTTTTTTGCTGTATTTAGAATTTATTTGTGAATATTTTTGCTTTAGGTACAAAAAATTACAAACTTTCTGTTAGTGCCAGTAGTTTTGAAATTTGAAAAGTTTATATTTGAATTATTTGAAATGTGTGTGAATCACTAGTTTGTGAATAACTTTACTTTAAAATAGATTTTTAGTGATTCTTTTCTCTTATGTTTAATATTAGTTTGTTTTATCATTATATTCAATTTGGTAATACTTATGTTATTTATAAAAATAAAATGCCTTTGTAACAGATGAGTTTTTGTCCGAAACACTGATACTTCGAAAGAGATTGTCCATTTTGTACACGAAGTGCATCCAGTTTTTGTCGTAACCCTCTAAACTTTTTTTCACATGCTGTGTGCGTGAAATGATGATACCATGCCAACTTTAAACCTTTTCAGAGTTCATTTGTAGTGCTTTTCAATTTGAGGGTCATTTAGCTCAAAAAAATCAGTAAATGCATGAAAAATAGCAAATGAAGTCAGAAAGGGCTGAAAATTGATGATGTGGCTTTGAATGGTGCATACTGAACGCACAAAAAGTCTGGAGTTGAAATAAGTTTTAAAAAATGTAATGTCTTTGTGAAAGATGAGTTTTCATCCAAAACCCTGATACTTCGAAAAAGATTGTCCATTTTGCACACAAAGTGCATAGTTTTTGCCGTAACCCTCTAAACTTTTTTTCACATGCTATGTGGGTGGAATGATGATACCATGCCAACTTTCAACCTTCTCAGAGTTCATTTGTAGTGCTTTTCAATTTCAGGGTCATTTAGCTCAAAAAATCAGTAAATCCATGAAAAATAGCAAATGAAGTCAGAAAGGGATGAAAATTGATAACGTGGCTTTGAATGGTGTATACTGAACGCACAAAAAGTCTGGAGTTGAAATAAGTTTTAAAAAATGAAATGCCTTTGTAACAGATCAGTTTTCGTCCGAAACCCTCATACTTCGAAAGAAATTGTCCATTTTGTACACGAAGTGCATCCGGTTTTTGTCGTAACCATCTAAACTTTTTTTCCACATGCTATGTGGGTGAAATGATGATACCATGCCAACTTTCAACCTTTTCAGAGTTCATTTGTAGTGTTTTTCAATTTGAGGGTCATTTAGCACAAAAAATCTGTAAATGCATGAAAAATAGAAAATGAAGTCAGAAAGGGTTGAAAATTAATGACGTAGCTTTGAATGGTGCATACTAAACGCACATAAACTCTGGATTTGAAATAAGTTTTAAAAAATGAAATGCCTTTGTAACAGATGAGTTTTCGTCCAAATCCCTGATACTTCGAAAGAGATTGTCCATTTTGTACACGAAGTGCATCCAGTTTTTGCCGTAACCCTCTATACTTTTTTTCACATGCTATGTGGGTGAAATGATGATACCATGCCAACTTTCAACCTATTCAGATTTCATTAGTAGTGCTTTTCAATTTCAGGGTCATTTAGCTCAAAAAATAAGTAAATGCATGAAAAATAGCAAATGATGTTAGAAAGGGTTAAAAATTCATGACGTGGCTTTGAATGGTGCATAGTGAACACACAAAAAGTCTGGAGTTGAAATAAGCTTAAAAATGAAATGCCTTTGTAACATATGAGTTCTCGTCCGAAACCCTGATACTTCGAAAGAGATTGTCCATTTTGTAAACAAACTGCATCCAATTTTTGCCGTAACCCTCTCTACTTTTTGCACATGCTACGTGGGTGAAATGATGATACCATGCCAACTTTCAATATTTTCAGAGTTCATTTGTAGTGCTTTTCAATTTCAGGGTCATTTAGCTCAAAAAATCAGTAAATGCATGAAAAATACCTTTAGTCCCGGTTTATATAGGAATACAACAATTCCAGTGTGGTGCCCAGCTTTGTCTTGTCAGCTTTGCAATTCAGGTACAACAATTTCTTGTGATCCTCTAACATGCGCTGCAACTTCTTTTTCTCCTTTTCACTTGCGCAGTTTCTCTTTGCATCGGCAATGGCCCAACATGGATCATCAGCGGGCTCATCTGATGCCTCTTCTTCGGCTTCTTCCCGCATTGTCGGCTCAGCTTCTTCCCCCGTTGTTGTACCATCATATTCAGGGAACCCATGGCCAGGATAGCTGTCGTCGTCCACTTCTTCTTCATTGTCTTCCATCATAACCCCTCTTTCTCCGTGCTTGGTCCAAACATTATAGTGGGGCATGAAACCAGACTCAAACAGGTGGACGTGAATGGTTCTTAACTTAGAGTAATTCTGATCATTCTTACAGCGAGCACTTGGACAAGGCATAAAACCATCTGCCCGCTTGTTTGCCTCAGCCGCAAGCAAAAAAGTATGCACGCCATTAACGAATTGGGGAGAGCATCGGTCATCGTACATCCATTGCCGGCTCATCTTCATTACACAGCACCGAATAGACCAAATTAATACAAGTTCATACATAAATTTCATACAACACTTATTCTCATAAAACAAACATACAAATAACTCGCTAGCTAAAGCATTTAAATGCAACAACAAATGCGATCAAGATCGCAACTAAGGTAATAATTGATCCAACAGCATAATAATACCAAGCCTCACTATCAATGGCATATTTTCTAATCTTTCTATTCTTTAAGCGCATTTTCTCCATCTTGATCTTGTGATCATCGACGACATCAGCAACATGCAACTTCAATTCCATCTTCTCCCCCTCAATTCTTTTCAAGTTTTCTTTCAAATACTCGTTTTCTCTTTCAACTAAATTTAACCTCTTGACAATAGGGTCGGTTGGAATTTCCCGTTCACATACCTCCTAGATAAAAATATCTATGTCAACTTGATGGGCATAATTTGTCATAAACAGGAAATGCAACAAATAGTTTTAAAAGAGAATATACCACATCCGAATCATAACCCGGACGAGGGCCGACAGGGACGGATATCAAAACCATGGCACTATGTATAACAAACAACGTACGGGTAAGATAATTATACAAGTAACTATATATCTAAATCACACAAACATGATTTTTTATATAAAAAAGATAAGAACAAGAGGATCACCACAAGGTGGTGCCGGCGACGGGACGGTGCGGACGATCGACAGTGGATGGAGACGGGAAGGCACTAAGTAAACCACACCTACATATGCAAACTAAGAGTTATTTTGAGCTAAAATTGCATATAAATCAAATAAACTACCACATATAATTCCTCCCAAATTACTAAAACCCACAAATTAATCACTATATAATGCATTGCAAGAGCTAATCTAGCAATGAGAGATGAAAGGATAAAGTTGCTAACCTTTGTGATCACTTGAATGGAAGGGGGCCTTGAAATCTTGACAAAATTTGGGCAAAATGTGTGATGATCTCGAGGAAGAGGGGAAGAACAGAGAGGAGAGGGGAAAGGGGAAGAACAGAGCGAGCTCGATCACGGGTGGACGAAGGGTTGATATAGGAATACCTTTAGTCCCGGTTCAGGGCACAAACCGGGACTAAAGCTCAGCCTCTAGTACCAGTTCGTACCACGAACGGGACTAAAGGTGTTGGTGGGGCCTCAGTCTGACACTAGCATGCTACCACCTCTTTAGTACCGGTTCGTGGCATGAACTGGTACTAAAGGTTCGCCACGAACAGATACTAATGATCGCCGCCCGCCTAGCCGTTCGAACCAGCACTAATGGTCACATTAGTGCCAGTTCAGTTAAAAACCGGGACTAATGTGCTTCACATTAGGCCCTTTTTCTACTAGTGACAGCCGATCAAAACGAGGCCTGACGTACCGCAGAACGTAGGAAACAGCCTTGTGTTCGACCGCCTACAGTCGAAAAGGGATCCTGTTCACCGGGAGGGGTGTGGCGTATGATACGTCCATTTTGCATCATGCTTTTATATTGATATTTATTGCATTATGGGCTGTTATTACACATTATGTCACAATACTTATGCCTATTCTCTCTTATTTTACAAGGTTTACATAAAGAGGGAGAATGCCTGCAGGTGGAATTCTGTGCTGGAAAAGGAGCAAATATTAGAGACCTATTCTGCACAACCCCAAAAGTCCTGAAACTCCACGTCAGTTATTTTTGGAAATAATAAAAAATACTGAGCGAAGAAAATACCAGAGGGGGCCCACACCCTGGCCACGAGGGTGGGGGCGCGTCCCCCTGCCTCGTGGGCCCCCTGGTGGCCCTCTGGTACCCATCTTCTGCTATATGAAGTCTTTCGTCCGAGAAGAAATCATAAGCAAGCTTTCGGGACAAGAATCCGCCGCCACGAGGCGGAACCAATCTAGGGCTCCGGCGGAGCTGTTCTGCCGGGAAACTTCCCTCCGGGAGGGGGAAATTATCGCCATCGTCATCAGCAACGATCCTCTCATCGGGAGGGGGTCCATCTTCATCAACATCTTCACCAGCAACATCTCCTCTCAAACCCTAGTTCATCTCTTGTATCCAATCTTTGTCTCATAGCCTGAGATTGGCACTTGTAGGTTGCTAGTAGTGTTGAATACTCCTTGTAGTTGATGCTAGTTGGTTTATTTGGTGGAAGATCATATGTTCAGATCCATTATGCATATTAATACCCCTCCGATTATGAACATGAATATGCTTTGTGAGTAGTTACGTTTGTTACTGAGGACATGGGAGAAGTCTTGCTATTAGTAGTCATGTGAATTTGGTATTCGTTCGATATTTTGATGAGATCTATGTTGTCTTTCCTCTAGTGGTGTTATGTGAACGTCGACTACATGACACTTCACCATTGTTTGGGCCTAGAGGAAGGCATTGGGAAGTAATAAGTAGATGATGGGTTGCTAGAGTGACAGAAGCTTAAACCCTAGTTTATGCGTTCCTTCGTAAGGGGCTGATTTCGATCCATATGTTTCATGCTATGGTTAGGTTTACCTTAATACTTCTTTTGTACTTGCGGATGCTTGGAATAGGGGTTAATCATAAGTGGGATGCTTTTCCAAGTAAGGACAGCACCCAAGCACCGGTCCACCCACATATCAAATTATCAATGTACCGAACGCGAATCATAAGAATGTGATGAAAACTAGCTTGACGATAATTCCCATGTGTCCTCGGGGGCGCTTTTCTCTATATAAGAGTTTGTCCAGGCTTGTCCTTTGCTACAAAAAGGATTGGGCCATCTTGCTGCACTTTATTTACACTTGTTACTTGTTACCCTTTACAATTTATCTTATCACAAAACTTTCTGTTACCTATAATTTCAGTGCTTGCAGAGAATACCTTGCGAAAACCGCTTATCATTTCCTTCTGCTCCTCGTTGGGTTCGACACTCTTACTTATCAAAAGGACTACGATAGATCCCCTACACTTGTAGGTCATCAAGACTCTTTTCTGGCGCCGTTGCCGGGGACTGAAGCGCCTTTGGTAGGTGGAATTTGGTAAGGAAAACTTTATATAGTGTGCTGAAAATTACTGTCACTTGTTACTATGGAAGGTAATCCTTTGAGGGGCTTGTTTGGGGTATCTTCACCCCGACCAGTAGAGCAAATAGTTTCTCCTCAACCTACTGAACCTACTGAAAAATTTTACTTTGAAATTCCTTCGGGTATGATAGAGAAACTGCTAGCTAATCCTTTTGCAGGAGATGGAACATTGCATCCCGATTTACACTTAATCTATGTGGGTGAAGTTTGTGGTTTATTTAAGCTTGCAGGTATGCCCGATGATGTTATCAAGAAGAAGGTCTTCCCTCTATCTTTGAAGGGAGATGCATTGACATGGTATAGGCTATGTGATGATATGGGATCATGGGACTACAAACGATTGAAACTGGAATTTCACCAGAAGTTTTATCCTATGCATCTTGTTCATGGTGATCGTAATTATATATATAATTTTTGGCCTCGCGAAGGAGAAAGCATCGCTCAAGCTTGGGGGAGGCTTAAGTCAATGTTATAATCATGCCCCAATCATGAGCTCTCAAGAGAAATGATTATTCAAAAAATTTATGCTCGGCTTTCTGACAACAATCGCTCCATGCTCGATACTTCTTGTACTGGTTCTTTTATGATGAAGACTATTGAATTCAAATGGGATTTACTGGAAAGAATTAAACGCAACTCTGAAGATTGGGATCTCGATGAAGGTAAGGAGTCAGGTATAAAACCTAAGTTTGATTGTGTTAAATCTTTTATGGATACCGATGTTTTCCGTAAATTTAGCACTAAATATGGACTTGACTCTGAGATAGTAGCTTCTTTCTATGAATCATTTGCTACTCATGTTGATCTCCCTAAGGAGGAGTGGTTTAAATATAATCCTCCCGTTGAAGTAAAAGTAGTTCCACCTATTGAAGTTGAAGAAAAGACTATCACTTATAATGATCCTGTTGTTCCTACTCCTTACGTTGAGAAACCACCTTTCCCTATTAGATTAAAGGATCATGCTAGAGCTTCAACTGTAGTCAACAAAAGTAATATTAGGACACACAAACCTCCTCAGCAAGTTAAAGTTGAACCTAATATTGCTATGGTTAAAGATCCCTTGGCTGATAATATCGATGGGCATGTTATTTATTTTTGTGATGAGACTGCTAGAATTGCTAACCTGGTGCTAAAGATAAACATAGACCTATGGTAGGCATGCCTATTATTTCTATTAAAATAGGAGATCATTGTTATCTTGGCTTGTGTGATATGAGTGCAAGTGCTAGTGCAATACCTATTTCTTTATATCACGAAATTATGCATGATATTGCACCCGCTGAGTTAGAAGAAATTGATGTCACCATTAAACTTGCCAATAGAGATACAATTTCACCAATTGGGATTGTTAGAGATGTTGAGGTCTTGTGTGGGAAAGCTAAATACCCTGCTGATTTCCTTGTTCTTGGTTCCCCTCAAGATAGCTTTTGTCCCATTATATTTGGTAGACCCTTCTTGAATACTGTTAATGCTAATATAGATTGCAAGAAGGATGTTGTTACTATTGGTTTGGATGATATGTCTCATGAGTTTAATTTTTCTAAATTTCGTAGACAACCCCGTGATGAAGAATTGCCTAGTAAAGATGAAATTATTGGTCTTGCTTCTATTGTCATGCCTCCTAGTGATCCTTTAGAACAATATTTGCTAGACCATGAAAATGATATGTTTATGAATGAAAGAAGGGAAATAGATGAAGTATTCTTTAAACAGGGACCTATTCTGAAACACAATTTTCCTGTTGAAATCCTAGGGGATCTTCCTCCACCCAAGGGTGATCCCGTGTTTGAGCATAAACCGTTGTCTGATACTCTTAAATATGCTTATCTCGATGAAAAGAAGATATATCATGTTATTATTAGTGCTAACCTTTCAGAGAAGGAGGAAGAAAAATTATAGAAAATTCTGAAGAAGCACCGTGCTGCTATTGGATATACTCTTGATGATCTTGAGGGCATTAGTCCCACTCTATGTCAACACAAAATAAATTTGGAGAAAGATGCCAAACCAGTTATTGGTCATCAACGACGGCTGAATCCTAAGATGAAAGAAGTAGTAAGAAAGGAAATACTAAAGCTCCTTGAGGCAGGTATTATTTATCCTGTTGCCGATAGTCAGTGGGTAAGTCCTGTCCATTGTGTCCCTAAGAAAGGTGGTATTACTGTTGTTCCTAATGATAAAGATGAATTGATCCCGCAAAGAATTATTACAGGTTATAGGATGGTAATTGATTTTCGCAAATTAAATAAGGCTACTAAAAAGGATCATTACCCCTTACCTTTTATTGATCAAATGCTAGAAAGATTATCCAAACATACATACTTTTGCTTTCTAGATGGTTACTTTGGTTTCTCTCAAATACCTGTGTTAGCTGATGATCAAGCAAAGACCACTTTTACTTGCCCTTTCGGTACTTTTGCTTATAGACGTATGCCTTTTGGTTTATGTAATGCACCTGCTACCTTTCAAAGATGCATGATGGCTATATTCTCTGACTTTTGTGAAAAGATTTGTGAGGTTTTCATGGATGATTTCTCCGTTTATGGATCCTCTTTTGATGATTTCTTGAGCAACCTCGATCGAGTTCTGCAGAGATGTGAAGAAACTAATCTTGTCTTGAACTGGGAGAAGTGCCACTTTATGGTTAATGAAGGCACTGTCTTGGGGCATAAAATTTCTGAAAGAGGTATTGAAGTTGATAGAGCTAAAGTGGATGCTATTGAAAAGATGCCATGTCACGAGGACATCAAAGGTATAAGAAGTTTCCTTGGTCATGCCGGTTTTTATAGGAGGTTCATTAAGGACTTCTCAAAAATTTCTCGGCCTCTGATGTGACGCCCCCGATTCAATCGTACACTAATCATGCATGCAAATGTATACGATCAAGATCAGGGACTCACGGGAAGATATCACAACACAACTCTGCAACATAAATAAGTCATACAAGCATCATAATACAAGCCAGGGGCCTTGAGGGCTCGAATACAAGTGCTCGATCATAGACGAGTCAGCGGAAGCAACAATATCTGAGTACAGACATAAGTTAAACAAGTTTGCCTTAAGAAGGCTAGCACAAAAGTAGCAACGATCGAAAAGGCAAGGCCTCTTGCCTGGGACCTCCTAACTACTCCTCGAAGCCGAACACCACGTAGAATCATCCTCGGGATCTCTAGCTCCTGGACTCTAGCATCTGGTTGCGACAATCAGGTATAGAAAGAGGAAAAGAGGGAGAAAAGCAACCGTGAGTACTCATCCAAAGTACTCGCAAGCAAGGAGCTACACTACATATGCATGTGTATATGTCTAAAGGGCCATATCGGTGGACTGAACTGCAGAATGCCAGAATAAGAGGGGGATAGCTAATCCTGTCGAAGACTACGCTTTTGGCAGCCTCCATCTTGCAGCATGTAGAAGAGAGTAGATTGAAGTCCTCCAAGTAGCATCGTATAGCATAATCCTACCCGGCGATCCCCTCCTCGTCGCCCTGTTAGAGAGCGATCACCGGGTTATATCTGGCACTTGGAAGGGTGTGTTTTATTAAGTATCCGGTTCTAGTTGTCATAAGGTCAAGGTACAACTCCGGGTCGTCCTTTTACCAAGGGACACGGTTATTCGAATAGATAAACTTCCCTGCAGGGGTGCACCACATAACCCAACACGCTCGATCCCATTTGGCCGGACACACTTTTCTGGGTCATGCCCGGCCGCGGAAGATCAACATGTCGCAGCCCCACCTAGGCACAACAGAGAGGTCAGCACGCCGGTCTAAATCCTATGGCGCAGGGGTCTGGGCCCATCGCCCATTGCACACCAGCACGTTGCGAACGCGGCCGGAAGCAGACCTAGCCTAGTAGGCATTCCAGTCCAATCCGGTGCGCGCCACTCAGTCGCTGACGTCACGAAGGCTTCGGCTGATACCACGACGTCGAGTACCCATAACTGTTCCCGCGTAGTTGGTTAGTGCGTATAGACCAAATGGCCAGACTCAGATCAAATACCAAGATCAAGTTAAGCGTGTTAAGTATCCGCGAACGCCGATGAGGGCCAGGCCCACCTCTCTCCTAGGTGGTCGCAACCTGCCCTGTCGCTCCGCCACAAAGTAACAGTCGGGGGCCGTCAGGAACCCAGGCCCACCTCTACCGGGATGGAGCCACCTGTCCTTTCAGCCCCCTCATCAGAATCACTTGCGGGTACTCAACGAGCCGACCCGACTTTAGTCACCACATGTGTCATGTATATAAAGTATATAGTATATACCCGTGATCACCTCCCGAAGTGATCACGGCCCAGTAGTATAGCATGGCAGACGGACAAGAGTGTAGGGCCACTGATGGAACACTAACATCCTATACTAAGCAGTAGGATAGCAGGTAAGAGTAACAACTGTAGCAACAATGACAGGCTATGCATCAGGATAGGATTAACGGAAAGCAGTAACATGCTACACTACTCTAATGCAAGCAGTATAGAGAAGAATAGGCGATATCTGGTGATCAAGGGGGGGGGGCTTGCCTGGTTGCTCTGGCATGAAGGAGGGATTGTCAACACCGTAGTCGAACTGGGGGTCGCCGGCAGTCTCGGGGTCTACCGGAAAGAAGTAACGGAGGGGGAACACAATAAATAACAGAGCAATCAAAGCATCACAAAGCGTAGCATGGCAATACGCGGTGCTAGAGGTGACCTAACGAAGTAGTAGGTGATACCCGCGAAGTGGGGAAACATCCGGGAAAGTATTCCCGGTGTTTTGCGTTTTCGGACAAACGGACCGGAGGGGATTGTTGCACGCTCGCTATTCTAGGGACGCGTGGCGGACGAATGGACTGCGTAACAGGATTCATCACGTTTTTCTGAGCAACTTCCAAGTATAAAGTATTTTCATCCGAGTTACGGATTATTTTATATTATTTTTCAAAGTTTTAATAATATTTTGGAATTGTTTTAATTATTCAATTCGAATTAAAAACAGTAAATACTTTTGTCACCTAGTGCTACTCTAGCATGTGTGTATGACAATGGGGCCAGTGGGGTTGGGTTGACCCAGTCAAAGGTTGACTGGTCAATATATGAATAGTATAAGTGGGTCCCGTGTGTCATTGTATTATACTTCAGTTAGATGATTTTAGCCATTTTGTTTAGACAGCAGGGACCAGCGTCAGTGACTATTAGTAGTAGGATAGCACTAAGAGTGATTAGCCTTTATAATCTAATTAAGCCCAGCCCCATAGGTATGGCGTGGCACTAGCTAGCCATGGTGTGGCTGTACGTGAAGCCCACGCCCAAGCACACACCAACAACGCTGGTGGCCATGGCCAAGCAGCATCAGCAGCAACTAGCGCCACTAGTAGAGCAGCAACAACGCAAGGGCAGCAGCAGTAGTGCACAGCATAGAGCAGGAGCAGTAACGAGCGGTAGAGGAGCAGCAATAGAGAAGCGAGCAGCAGCGCTATAGCAACAGCAGAGCAGCAGCCATAGCAGTACGAGGCACGAGCGGCAGTGGGCGACAGTTTCAGCATAAGCAGCAGCAGCAGTTTCAGCGGAAGCAGCAGCACGCGGACAACAGCAGGAAACGAGCAGGGTGCGGGGTGGTGCACGGGCGAGCCGGGCATGGAAGGCAACCTCGAGCGGGACGGCAGCCGTGGTGAACATGGTGAGCGCGCATACACAGTAAGTTTGAGGTGTTGCCACGGTAGGTGGCGGATGGTGGCCTACGGCGACTAAAACGATGGGGAAAAGGGGGTAAACGACGCTGCTCACCGGGGGATGGTCGATGGTGAGCTCGTACGGGGCCGGGATGGACGAGGTGGCGTGAATCGAAGGCCATGGGGATGGCGACAGAGGAGGGAGGAGGTGACGATGGCGACGATGGAGCGAAGCTCTAGCCGAATGGATCCCCGTAGTCGATGCAGACGATGACGACGCATCTCCTGGGCGTACTCCCGAGCGACGGGGACGACGGTGGCTGCGGTAACGATGGTGATGCAGCTGTCACCGTGAGCTGTTCGAGCTTAGATTTGGGAAGAAGAGGAGGGGAAAGAGGGGGGAATGGATGAGGGCGAGCTAGGGTTTCGTGGGGGCGCTTTTATCGACCGAGGGGAGTCGACGTGGTGGCCATCCGGCCATGGCGCCGTGGGATGGCCGCCACGCCATGGCCCGTGTCTCCTGTATGTTACAGAGAACAGAGGAAGGGGAAAAGGCCATGGTGGGCTTGGGACGTGCTACTGTAGCACTAGGCTTCTAGTGCACAGTGTGCACTTAGGCCCCTTTTCCACTTTTCAAATTTTCTGTTTTGTATTTTATCCACCATTTGGTATTTTAATTTAGTACCGAATAAGTTCTGTTGAATCCAAAACTTGTCATGTAAATAGTAGGAAATTTTTTGAGCTAGCACACAAGATTTGAAGTGGTTTGGAAATACATAAACATTTCTTTATTTTGAAAAGGCAATTTTAGTTGTTGTCGGTTTACCTTATATTTTACTAGGGGTTAAATTGGTGAGTAAAATGATGTTGGTTTCTACATGACAATTACTTAGTGAATACTTGCAACAACTCGAACATTTTAGTTTTATTGTTCGAAAACTTTTGTTGTTTGCCTATATTATAAATTTGAATTTGAATTGTTTTGAAATAACGCTAGTTTATCAACAGTAACCTAGGTGACGTGGCATCATTAGCAGAGGTTTACTGTAGCCTAAATATCTGGGCGTCACAAATCTCCTCCACTACAAGAAATCTCGTCCCGAGATTTATGAGGGGGACTAGGGGGGAAAGGGATTTGGTTACGAAATTCTAACGGGTCTTCTCGGTCTTGGTTACTCATCTCGAAGAGGTCGATCCATTAAGTTGATGCCTTCAATCCTCTTCTCCAGGTCCTCATGATGAAGTCGTCCTCCTTTCTTCCAAAATTCCGTCGTACTTACGAATAGGTAATGGGATGCTCTACAACGATAGAAAGGTATAAGGGGAAATCATTTGGGGTTAACCCAGGAATGAACACATGAGTATCTCTCGAGTTGAACAAATGAAGCATATCGAGAGCCAAGTAAGAAGGTACCAAAAGAAGTTTCAAGCGGATAGACAATCGTCCGTTGCCTAAAACAGTGTGAAAGGGGTTCAAAGCAACGGGAATAAGTATTATGTTTAATACCAGAATTGATGATCACACGGAAGGTGACTCGTGAATTAAATACGAAGCCAAGCGTGGGGAAAAACCATGAGAAACAGGGTTGTACAGGAGAGTCAGGTTTCAATCCTGTGGAACTGTGGGTTATGGGCCCACCATGTGAGTTAAAAGTAGGAAGGGCGGAGACGTCTTGCGTGATCATGCAAGCAAGGCATGTCAAAGGGTAGCCTGTCGATTATGTCGGCAACAACGTTGGTACCAAGGGCGAGGGACGAAGAGAACCATTTTCCTGCTCGTTGAACGAGGCAGACCAATAGGCAAAGTTCTCGTCCATCGGTGGTTACCGGAATGCTATCAACAAAAGCAACAGGGTCTTACTGACACGGTCGTACACCAAGGTGTTTACATAAGCAGAAGAATATTACTGCTTAGATCATACAGATCACCAGAAAGGTTAAACAAAACAATGAAAAAGAAAAGGTGATCTTCATATTAAACAGAACAATGGAAAGGAAAATGTGTTTAAACACAAATTTCAGGGGTATATCCTTCCCAAGGACAAACAGAGCATGATATCCATGACAGTATATAACATAGAAAACCCTTTAGGTAAGAGAAGAGAAATTTCATGACATTACCCATACAAAGGTGTTTGGATAATTGATAAGGAAAATTTAGCATTGTGCTTCAAATGTTTTTATTGAAAATCAAAGTACCACAAACATGCTTCGAGATAGCATTGACATGGTCTTCAAGCAAGATCGGACCTTGGATACACAAAGGATCCATCAGGATAAACTTATTAAACAAGGCATTCAATTTCCTCATGGAAAAATGGTTAACCTTGTTAAAAAAGGAAACTATAACACTAGGTCCTCCGGTCAGGTGTGCTAGGCATGACATCACCTTACCGTGTCATATAAAGACCAATGTTATAACTCTTTGAAATATGTTCCAACCATCATATCTGACCGAGATTCAGATCTGATTGTTGTCAGGATACCTCAGACTTAGGATGCGTGAGAAGAGAAGGTGCGACACAAATTGACGGGATGACATTGTAAGATTCTCGGGAAATGAACCATGGAAGCGAGTTCCAAAACAAGAGTTCATCATTAAACCAAGGAGAGGATGAGGGGGTGGCTGATGGACTCAGCGACAATTCCTCGAGATTTCCAAAAAGATGGATTACCACAATCATGTGAACAAGGAGATAACATTTGTTAGATCAATTGATATAATGATGTATGTTCGAGGAAAACATACACAATTAAACATTGGTTGAAAGGTGCACCCGAAATATGGGCATAGGTAGCCTGATCAATTGTTAGAATGGTGATTTAATAACTGATAGGCTAATATAAACTATTGATCATTAACTTCAAAGCAATAGGGTTACTAGAAGTACTAAATCCAAACAGCGTCGTTCACTTGTTGATACCCCGGTTGGAATCAACACGGGAACCAAGAAAGAATGGTGATGGTGAGAAGTATCATCATACCGAGAGTTTCTAAGAGGTGGAGCAATCCCCACAACATTCTCGACATAAAAGACAGTAATACTTCAAGGCAGAACACAACACTAGCTGGAGAGCAAGTTGCATTCATAATGTGGACAAGTTCGCGATGAAAGGAAGTCAAGGGTGTTTTCGATGATAATAAAAATCATCGAGGGCAAGGAGGGTATTTCTCATCATGAACATAGTTGACATCTCGGAAGAAGTCAAAGTGTTGAAGGTGATCCGACACATTTGTCGGGAGGTTTCAAGAGGATGCAATCAAACAACAACGGCAACAAGCAAGGAAATGACGAAGTGGCAAGTTATAGGATCAATATATAAGATGCAAGCTCGGAACCAAAGTTGCCTTTCAAGACAAGCAACATGATGTTGAAAGCTCGACGTAAGTCGTGCTCACACACTGAAGAATGCGTGCACCAAAGAAGGATGAGGTAGCACAGTTAAAGATAGCAAGACCAGGATGCAGCTGATAGTCTAGGAATGACCAGATTGAGTTCAGAAGTTCCTAGTAAAAATACTAGGGGTATTTGATTTGTAGTGCGGAATAATTTCACTAGTCGGTGTCCTCGGTTGACAACAACCCAGAACCGATAGAGTGATTACGACAAGGAAAGACATTACTTCAACAAAGTTAGTGTGCAATGGCAAGACATCTTCGAGATACCAGGGGGTAATACTCGAAGGTAGAACATGATAGAAGTAGAACCGGGTCATTGACCTATGACAGTAGATACTTCAACCTTGCCAAAAATAGACGAGGCACTAGATTGAATTCCCATCAGATATATCAGATCGGAACAACATGGTCGGAACCATATCTGTAATGAATCAATTTCAAGAATACCGAAAGAATCATACAGCTGGGTAATCATTTGCAAGAAGCTTCCGAGACGGTCTACATCATTTTCATGGGCATGAACACAAAGTTCAAGGTCGACTCCCACTTCTTTAATGCATATCATTTCATTCACCTCTCGGTTTGATAAAACTATAGCGTTGGAATTTTATCTGGTAGAACACCGGAAGAGTATGACTTGTGAAAACTTTCGGGTTCTCACGGATTAGGGGAAGGCATAGGTTCAACCCATTGGGCATCTTAGTCACATATACCACAAGTCTCAAAAGTAAATACACAAGCTCGAAAGCAGAGCATGGTTGGCCAAGCAGAGGATACAATTTACCAAAGGCACTATGTATCAGGGGAAGAACTCACAAGGTGATTGAATATGAAGGACACTGTCGGATAACAATCCAACAATGGATCGGGCGATCCACAACGGAGCTGATGTGAGTATCGGTACTCACTCAGAGGAAGAAAGAGTGCAGAGGCATCAGATCCAAGAATCACCTGATTAGTCTGACGCTTAAATAGAAAGAAATTATGGTTTCCAAAATGAAGGATCAGAAGCAGACACTCTGATCAAGGATGGATAAGTTGAAAACACTTAGTTGGACAATCAATAAAGGTTTGAATTGCCGAGAACCAACTCATGTCCAGAATGACGTCTGAGTCGGAAAGATAATTCATAAGGATCAACTGATGATTGCGGGCATTCGCAACATTTCGAATCAACGGACCCAAAATGATAATGACAAAGGATGCCAACGAAGATTACTAGATATATGGAATTAACCATAATGCAGGAAGGTAAGAACTTCAGTAGCAATAAGGTGCTAAGGATTTTTAGAAGGTCGAATAGCATTTCGAAGAATTTTTTTGTGAATTACTTGGATCAATTAAGGATGATCGGATACTCGGTAAGTGCGAGAAATTACTCGTATGGTGTATTCATGTGGTAAGAACGGCAAGGCAGTAAGCTCAAAGGATTCTCGGAGCAACGAAGAGCAGTTTGGGACATCTTGTAAAAACAAGATCAATGGGATTGAATATAATAATGGAAGGTGTATACAGTTATCCACAAGGATATAACAGTGGTAGGGAGTTTGTAAGGGCGGTGGGCACAAGTGTCTCGGGAGAACATCGTAGAGTATCTTCGAAATCTTCTGGTGCACTAAGCAATCATCTGGAGTGAGGGCTCTCCGGGAGGAAGTAGTTACGAGAACCTAGAGTCGGTGTTAGTAAAATCATTTAACCTGAATAGAGGAGAGATCAGAGTCCCAGAGTAAAGGTCGAGGAGTAAAAGATCCTAATACCACCCAAATGCCGACGTGGGCTCGTAAGACTTTTGTGGTGACTAGACTCGACTTCGGCAAAGGAGTGTGGAAGGGGGATTCCTATAGGCAGTCGGCTCTGATACCAACTTGTGACGCCCCCGATTCAATCGTACACTATTCATGCATGCAAATGTGTACGATCAAGATCAGGGACTCACGGGAAGATATCACAACACAACTCTACAACATAAATAAGTCATACAAGCATCATAATACAAGCCAGGGGCCTCGAGGGCTCGAATACAAGTGCTCGATCATAGACGAGTCAGCGGAAGCAACAATATCTGAGTACAGACATAAGTTAAACAAGTTTTCCTTAAGAAGGCTAGCACAAAAGTAGCAACGATCGAAAAGGCAAGGCCTCTTGCCTGGGACCTCCTAACTACTCCTCGAAGCCGAACTCCACGTAGAATCATCCTCGGGATCTCTAGCTCCTGGACTCCAGCATCAGGTTGCGACAATCAGGTATAGAAAGAGGAAAAGAGGGAGAAAAGCAACCGTGAGTACTCATCCAAAGTACTGGCAAGCAAGGAGCTACACAACATATGCATGTGTATATGTGTAAAGGGCCATATCGGTGGACTGAACTGCAGAATGCCAGAATAAGAGGGGGATAGCTAATCCTGTCGAAGACTACGCTTCTGGCAGCCTCCATCTTGCAGCATGTAGAAGAGAGTAGATTGAAGTCCTCCAAGTAGCATCGTATAGCATAATCCTACCCGGCGATCCCCTCCTCGTCGCCCTGTTAGAGAGCGATCACCGGGTTATATCTGGCACTTGGAAGGGTGTGTTTTATTAAGTATCCGGTTTTAGTTGTCATAAGGTCAAGGTACAACTCCGTGTCGTCCTTTTACCGAGGGACACGGCTATTCGAATAGATAAACTTCCCTGCAGGGGTGCACCACATAACCCAACACGCTCGATCCCATTTGGCCGGACACACTTTTCTGGGTCATGCCCGGCCACGGAAGATCAACACGTCGCAGCCCCACCTAGGCACAACAGAGAGGTCAGCACGCCGGTCTAAATCCTATGGCGCAGGGGTCTGGGCCCATCGCCCATTGCACACCTGCACGTTGCGAACGCGGCCGGAAGCAGACCTAGCCTAGCAGGCGTTCCAGTCCAATCGGGCGCGCGCCACTCAGTCGCTGACGTCATGAAGGCGTCCGCTGATACCACGACGTCGAGTGCCCATAACTGTTCCCGCCTAGTTGGTTAGTGTGTATAGACCAAATGGCCAGACTCAGATCAAATACCAAGATCTCGTTAAGCGTGTTAAGTATCCGCGAACGCCGACGAGGGCGAGGCCCACCTCTCTCCTAGGTGGTCGCAACCTGCCCTGTCGCTCCGCCACAAAGTAACAGTCGGGGGCCGTCAGGAACCCAGGCCCACCTCTACCGGGATGGAGCCACCTGTCCTTTCAGCCCCCTCATCAGAATCACTTGCGGGTACTCAACGAGCCGACCCGACTTTAGTCACCACATGTGTCATGTATATAAAGTATATAGTATATACCCGTGATCACCTCCCGAAGTGATCACGGCCCAGTAGTATAGCATGGCAGACGGACAAGAGTGTAGGGCCACTGATGGAACACTAACATCCTATACTAAGCAGTAGGATAGCAGGTAAGAGTAACAACTGTAGCAACAATGACAGGCTATGCATCAGGATAGGATTAACGGAAAGCAGTAACATGCTACACTACTCTAATGCAAGCAGTATAGAGAAGAATAGGCGATATCTGGTGATCAAGGGGGGGGCTTGCCTGGTTGCTCTGGCATGAAGGAGGGATCGTCAACACCGCAGTCGAACTGGGGGTCGTCGGCAGTCTCGGGGTCTACCGGAAAGAAGTAACGGAGGGGGAACAAAATAAATAACAGAGCAATCAAAGCATCACAAAGCGTAGCATGGCAATACGCGGTGCTAGAGGTGACCTAACGCAGTAGTAGGTGATACCCGCGAAGTGGGGAAACATCCGGGTAAGTATTCCCGGTGTTTTGCGTTTTCGGACAAACGGACCGGAGGGGGATTGTTGCACGCTCGCTATTCTAGGGACGCGTGGCGGACGAACGGACTGTGTAACAGGATTCATCACGTTTTTCTGAGCTACTTTCATGTATAAAGTATTTTCATCCGAGTTACGGATTATTTTATATTATTTTTCAAAGTTTTAATAATATTTTGGAATTGTTTTAATTATTAAATTCGAATTAAAAACAGTAAATACTTTTGTCACCTAGTGCTACTCTAGCATGTGTGTATGATAGTGGAGCCAGTGGGGTTGGGTTGACCCAGTCAAAGGTTGACTGGTCAACATATGAATAGTATAAGTGGGTCCCGTGTGTCATTGTATTATACTTCAGTTAGATGATTTTAGCCATTTTGTTTAGACAGCAGGGACCAGCGTCAGTGACTATTAGTAGTAGGATAGCACTAAGAGTGATTAGCCTTTATAATCTAATTAAGCCCAGCCCCATAGGTATGGCGTGGCACTAGCTAGCCATGGTGTGGCTGTACGTGAAGCCCACGCCCAAGCACACACCAACAACGCTGGTGGCCATGGCCAAGCAGCATCAGCAGCAACTAGCGGCACTAGTAGAGCAGCAACAACGCAAGGGCAGCAGCAGTAGTGCACAGCATAGAGCAGGAGCAGTAACGAGCGGTAGAGGAGCAGCAATAGAGAAGCGAGCAGCAGCGCTATAGCAACAGCAGAGCAGCAGCCATAGCAGTACGAGGCACGAGCGGCAGCGGGCGACAGTTTCAGCATAAGCAGCAGCAGCAGCAGTTTCAGCGGAAGCAGCAGCACGCGGACAACAGCAGGAAGTGAGCAGGGTGCGGGGTGGTGCACAGGCGAGCCGGGCATGGAAGGCAACCTCGAGCGGGACGGCAGCCGTGGTGAACATGGCGAGCGCGCATACACAGTAAGTTTCAGGCGTTGCCACGGTAGGTGGCGGATGGTGGCCTACGGCGACTAAAACGATGGGGAAAAGGGGGAAAACGACGCTGCTCACCGGGGGATGGTCGATGGTGAGCTCGTACGGGGCCGTGGTGGACGAGGTGGCGTGAATCGAAGGCCATGGCGATGGCGACAGAGGAGGGAGGAGGTGACGATGGCGACGATGGAGCGAACCTCCGGCCGAATGGATCCCCGTAGTCGATGCAGACGATGACGACGCATCTCCTGGGCGTACTCCCGAGCGACGGCGACGACGGTGGCCGCGGAAACGATGGTGATGCAGCTGTCACCGTGAGCTGTTTGAGCTTAGATTTGGGAAGAAGAGGAGGGGGCCGATGGGGGAAAGAGGGGGGAATGGATGAGGGCGAGCTAGGGTTTCGTGGGGGCGCTTTTATCGACCGAGGGGAGTCGACGTGGTGGCCATCCGGCCATGGCGCCGTGGGATGGCCGCCACGCCATGGCCCCTGTCTCCTGTATGTTACATGTATGTTACAGAGAACAGAGGAAGGGGAAAAGGCCATGGTGGGCTTGGGCCGTGCTACTGTAGCACTAGGCTTCTAGTGCACAGTGTGCACTTAGCCCCCTTTTCCACTTTTCAAATTTTTTGTTTTGTATTTTATCCACCATTTGGTATTTTAATTTAGTACCGAATAAGTTCTGTTGAAGCCAAAACTTGTCATGTAAATAGTAGGCAATGTTTTGAGCTAGCACACAAGACTTGAAGTGGTTTGGAAATACATAAACATTTCTTTATTTTGAAAAGGCAATTTTAGTTGTTGTCGGGTCACTTTATATTTTACTAGGGGTTAAATTGGTGAGAAAAATGATGTTGGTTTCTACATGAAAATTACTTAGTGAATACTTGCAACAACTCGAACATTTTAGTTTTATTGTTCAAAAACTTTTGTTGTTCGCCTATATTTTAAATTTGAATTTGAATTGTTTTGAACTAACGCTAGTTTATCAACAGTAACCTAGGTGACGTGGCATCATTAGCAGAGGTTTACTGTAGCCTAAATATCCGGGCGTCACATCTGACTAATCTATTACAAAAAGATATACCATTTGTCTTTGATGATGATTGTGTAGAAGCAGTCGAAATACTTAAGAAAGCAATAATTTCTGCACCTATCGTTCAGCCACCTGATTGGAATTTACCCTTTGTAATCATGTGTGATGCTAGTGATTATGCTGTAGGTGCTGTTCTAGGGCAAAGAGTTGATAAGAAATTAAATGTTATTCAATATGCTAGTAAAACTCTAGACAATGCCCAGAGAAATTATGCCACTACTGAAAAAGAATTCTTAGCAGTTGTATTTGCTTATGATAAGTTCAGACCTTATATTGTTGATTCTAAAGTAACTATTCACACTGATCATGCTGCTATTAAATATCTTATGGAAAAGAAAGATGCTAAACCTAGACTTATTAGATGGGTTCTTGCTACCTCTTGAGCACTGCGTTGGTTTTCCCTTGAAGAGGAAAGGTGATGCAGTAAAGCAGCGTAAGTATTTCCCTCAGTTTTTGAGAACCAAGGTATCAATCTAGTAGGAGGCCACGCACGAGTCCCTCGCACCTACACAAACAAATAAAATCCTTGCAACCAATGCAATACAGGGGTTGTCAATCCCTTCACGGTCACTTACGAAAGTGAGATCTGATAGATATGATAAGATAATATTTTTGGTATTTTTATGATAAAGATGCAAAGTAAAGAAAGCAAAATAAAAACGGCGCTAGAAATAGCTTGTTGACGGGAGATTAATATGATGGAAAATAGACCCGGGGGCCATAGGTTTCACTAGTGGCTTCTCTCAAGAGCATAAGTATTACGGTGGGTAAACAAATTACTGTTGAGCAATTGACAGAATTGAGTTTTGAGAATATCTAGGTATGATCATGTATATAGGCATCACGTCCGAGACAAGTAGACCGACTCCCGCCTGCATCTACTACTATTACTCCACACATCGACCGCTATCCAGCATGCATCTAGAGTATTAAGTTCAAAAGAACAGAGTAACGCTTTAAGTAAGATGACATGATGTAGAGGGATAAACTCATGCAATATGATATAAACCCCATCTTGTTATCCTCGATGGCAACAATACAATACGTGTCTTGTTGCCCCTAATGTCACTGGGAAAGGACACCGCAAGATTGAACCCAAAGCTAGGCACTTCTCCCATTGCAAGAAAGATCTATCTAGTAGGCCAAACCAAACTGATAATTCGAAGAGACTTGGAAAGATAACCAATCAAACATAAAAGAATTCAGAGAAGATTCAAATATTGTTCATAGATAAACTTGATCATAAACCCACAATTCATCGGTCTCAACAAACACACCGCAAAAGAAGATTACATCGAATAGATCTCCACCAGAGAGGGGGAGAACATTGTATTGAGATCCAAAAAGAGAGAAGAAGCCATCTAGCTAATAACTATGGACCCGAAGGTCTGAGGTAAACTACTCACACATCATCGGAGAGGCTATGGTGTTGATGTAGAAGCCCTCCGTGATCGATGGCCCCTCCGGCGGAGCTCCGGAAAAGGCCCCAAGATGGGATCTCACAGGTACAGAAGGTTGCGGTGGTGGAATTAGGTTTTTGGCTCCGTGTCTGGTAGTTTGGGGGTACGTGGGTATATATAGGAGGAAGAAGTACGTCGGTGGAGCAACATGGGCCCCACGAGGGTGGAGGGCGCGCCTGGGGGGTAGGCGCGCCCCCCTACCTCGTGCCTTCCTGGTTGATGTCTTGACATAGGGTCCAAGTCCTCTGGATCACGTTCGTTCCGAAAATCACGTCCCCAAAGGTTTCATTCCATTTGGACTCCGTTTGATATTCTTTTTCTGTGAAACTCTGAAATAGGCAAAAACAGCAATTCTGGGTTGGGCCTCCGGTTAATAGGTTAGTACCAAAAGTAATATAAAAGTGTAGAATAAAGCCCAATAATGTCCAAAATAGAATATAATATAGCATGGAACAATAAAAAATTACAGATACGTTGGAGACGTATCAAGCATCCCCAAGCTTAATTCCTGCTCGTCCTCGAGTAGGTAAATGATAAAAACAGAATTTTTGATGTGGAATGCTACTTTGCATAATTTCAATGTAATTCTCTTAATTGTGGTATGAATATTCAGATCTGAAAGATTCAAGACAAAAGTTTAATATTGACATAAAAATAATAATACTTCAAGCATACTAACTAAGCAATTATGTCTTGTCAAAATAACATGGCCAAAGAAAGTTATCCCTACAAAATCATAAAGTTTGGCTATGATCTATCTTCACCACACAAAGTATTTAAATCATGCACAACCCCGATGACAAGCCAAGCAATTGTTTCATACTTTTGGTGTTCTCAAACTTTTTCAATCTTCACGCAATACATGAGCATGATCCATGGACATAGCACTATATGTGGAATAGAATGGTGGTTGTGGAGAAGACAAAAAGGGAGAAGATAGTCTCACATCAACTAGGCGTATCAACGGGCTATGGAGATGCCCATTAATAGATATCAATGTGAGTGAGTAGGGATTGCCATGCAACGGATGCACTAGAGCTATAAGTATATGAAAGCTCAAAAAAGAAACTAAGTGGGTGTGCATCCAACTCGCTTGCTCACGAAGACCTAGGGGATTTTGAGGAAGCCCATCATTGGAATATACAAGCCAAGTTCTATAATGAAAATTTTCCCACTAGTATATGAAAGTGATATCATAGGAGACTTTCTATCATGAAGATCATGGTGCTACTTTGAAGCACAAGTGTGGTAAAAGGATAGTAACATTGTCCCTCCTCTCTTTTTCTCTCATCAATTTTTTTCTCTTTTTTTGATCAGTCCGGAGTCTCATCCCGACTTGTGGGGGAATCATAGTCTCCATCATCCTTTCCTCACTTGGGACAATGCTCTAAAAAGATGATCATCACACTTTTATTTACTTACACTCAACAATTACAACTCAATACTTAGAACAAAATATGACTCTATGTGAATGCCTCCGGCGGTATACCGGGATATGCAATGAATCAAGAGTGACATGTATGAAAGAATTATGAACGGTGGCTTTGCCACAAATACAATGTCAACTTCATGATCATGCAAAGCAATATGACAATGATGGAGCGTGTCATAATAAACGGAATGGTGGTAAGTTGCATGGCAATATATCTCGGAATGGCTATGGAAATGCCATGGTAGGTAGGTATGGTGGCTGTTTTGAGGAAGGTATATGGTGGGTGTATGATACCGGCGAAAAGTGTGCGGTATTAGAGAGGCTAGCAATGGGGAAGGAAGAAAGTGCGTATAATCCATGGACTCAACATTAGTCATAAAGAACTCATAAACTTATTGCAAAAATCTACAAGTTATCAAAGCAAAGTATTACGCGCATGCTCCTAGGGGGATAGATTGGTAGGAAAACACCATCGCTCGTCTCCGACCGCCCCTCATAAGGAAGACAATCAATAAATAAATCATGCTCCGACTTCATCACATAACTGTTCACCATACGTGCATGCTACGGGAATCACAAACTTTAACACAAGTGTTTCACAAATTCCAAACAACTCAACTAGCATGACTCTAATATCACCATCTTCATATCTCAAAACAGTTATCTAGTATCAAACTTCTCATAGTATTCAACACACTCATAAGAAAAAAAATTACTAATCTTGAATTCCTAACATAATTAAAGAAAATTACCACGCTGTTTTGTAGGACTCTCAAAATAATCTAAGTGAAGCATGAGAGAACAATAGTTTCTATAAAACAAATCCAGCACCGTGCTCTAAAAGATATAAGTGAAGCACTAGAGCAAAAACTATATAACTCAAAAGATATAAGTGAAGCACATAGAGTATTCTAACAATTTCCGAATCATGTGTGTCTCTCTCAAAAGGTGTGCACAGCAAGGATGATTGTGGAAAACTAAAAAATAAAGACTCAAATAATACAAGACGCTCCAAGCAAAAAACATATCATGTGGTGAATAAAAATATAGCTCCAAGTAAAGTTACCGATGGAAGAAGACGAAAAGAGGGGATGCCTTCCGGGGCATCCCCAAGCTTTGGCTTTTAGGTCTCCTTAGATTATCTTGGGGTGCCATGGGAATCCCCAATCTTAGGCTCTTTCCACTCCTTGTTCCATAATCCATCAAATCTTTTACCCAAAACTTGAAAACTTCACAACACAAAACTTAACAGAAAATCTCGTGAGCTCCGTCAGCGAAAGAAAACAAAAGACCACTTCAAGGTACTGTAGTGAACTCATTATTTATTTATATTGGTGTTAAACCTACTGTATTCCAACTTCTCTATGGTTTATAAACTATTTTACTAGCCATAGATTCATCAAAATAAGCAAACAACACACGAAAAACAGAATCTGTCAAAAACAGAACAGTCTGTAGTAATCTGTAACTAACGCAAACTTCTGGAACTCCAAAAATTCAGACAAACTAGGACGACCTAGAAAATTTGTTTATTGATCAGCAACAATTGGAATCAATATTTTATCACGTTCTGGTCATTTTTAACAATTATTTTCGTGAACAGAAAGTTTCTGGAATTTTCAGCAAGATCAAATAACTATCATCCAAGAAGATCCTATAGGTTAAACTTGGCACAAACACTAACTAAAACATAAAAACACATCTAACCAGAGGCTAGATCAAATATTTATTGCTAAACAGAAGCAAAAAACTAAAAACTAAAAAATAAAATTGGGTTGCCTCCCAACAAGCGCTATCGTTTAACGCCCCTAGCTAGGCATAATAGCAAGGATAGATCTAGGTATTGCCATCTTTGGTAGGCAATCCATAAGTGGCTCTCATAATATATTCATAAGGTAATTTTATTTTCTTTCTAGGGAAGTGTTCCATGCCTTTCCTTAACAGAAATTGGAATCTATTATTCCCTTCCTTCATATCAATAATTGCACCAATCGTTCTAAGGAAAGGTCTACCAAGAATAATAGGACATGAAGGATTGCAATCTATATCAAGAACAATAAAATCTATGGGCACATAATTCTTATTTGCAACAATAAGAACATCATTAATTCTTCCCATAGGTTTCTTAATAGTGGAATCCGCAAGGTGCAAGTTTAAAGAGCAATCATCAAAATCACGGAAACCTAGCAAATCACACAAAGTCTTTGGAATCGTGGAAACACTAGCACCCAAATCACACAAAGCATAGCATTCATGATCTTTAATTTTAATTTTAATAGTAGGTTCCCACTCATCATAAAGTTTTCTAGGGATAGAAACATCCAACTCAAGTTTTTCTTCATAAGATTGTATCAAAGCATCAACGATATGTTTGGTAAAGGCTTTATTTTGACTATAAGCATGTGGAGAATTTAGCACGGATTGCAACAAGGAAATACAATCTATCAAAGAGCAATTATCATAATTAAAATCCTTGAAATCCAAAATAGTGGGTTCATTAATATCTAGAGTTTTGATCTCTTCAATCCCGCGTTTACCAATTTTTGCATCAAGATCTAAAAACTCTGAATTTTTGGAATGCCTTTTAGGTAAAGGTGGATCATATTCAGTCTCATCGTTATCAAGATTCATATTGCAAAACAAAGATTTAATAGGGGACACATCAATAACTTTTAGATCTTCATCTTTATTTTCCCAAAAAAAATCCGGCTTAGTGGCCATCTTATTAACTAAGGTGGCCTGCTTATCCGAAACTTCAGCTATTAACTTCTCAAGATGAGAAATCTGAGATTTCAAACCATCAAATTCTTTAGACATATCATCGAGCTCTTTATTCATATAACCCATAAAGCTTTTTGGTTCCTTAAGCTCGTTTCTAAAGAAATTATTATGCTCAAATTGTAAGACCATAAAACTCCTGACGTTGCTTTCGATCTCTTCTAACCTTTTAAGGTGAAGATCACCAAATCTAGGTAGAGCCATCATGACAAGCAAGCAATCCAACACACGAGCTAACAAGAAACACGTGAAAAAGAGGCGAACGGAAAAGAGAGGGCGAATAAAACGGCAAGGGTGAAGTGGGGGAGAGGAAAACGAGAGGCAAATGACAAATAATGTAATGCGGGAGATAAGGGTTTGTGATGGGTACTTGGTATGTTGACTTTTGCGTAGACTCCCCGGCAACGTCGCCAGAAATCCTTCTTGGTACCTCTTGAGCACTGCGTTGGTTTTCCCCTGAAGAGGAAAGGGTGATGTAGTAAAGCAGCATAAGTATTTCTCTTAGTTTTTGAGAACCAAGGTATCAATCCAGTAGGAGGCCACGCACGAGTCCCTCGCACCTACACAAACAAATAAAATCCTCGCAACCAACGGAATAAAGGGGTTGTCAATCCCTTCATGGTCACTTACGAAAGTGAGATCTGATAGATATGATAAGATAATATTTTTGGTATTTTTATGATAAAGATGCAAAGTAAAGAAAGCAAAATAAAAACGGGGCCAGAAATAGCTTGTTGACGGGATATTAATATGATGGAAAATAGACCCGGGGCCATAGGTTTCACTAGTGGCTTCTCTCGAGAGCATAAGTATTACGGTGGGTAAACAAATTATTGTTGAGCAATTGACAGAATTGAGCATAGTTATGAGAATATCTAGGTATGATCATGTATATAGGCATCACGTCCGAGACAAGTAGACCGACTCCTGCCTGCATCTACTACTATTACTCCACACATCAACCGCTATCCATCATGCATCTAGATTATTAAGTTCAAAAGAACAGAGTAACGCTTTAAGTAAGATGGCATGATGTAGAGGGATAAACTCATGCAATATGATATAAACCCCATCTTTTTATCCTCGATGGCAACAATACAATATGTGCCTTGTTGCCCCTACTGTCACTGGGAAAGGACACCGCACGATTAAACCCAAAGCTAAGCACTTCTCCCATTGCAAGAAAGATCAATCTAGTAGGCCAAACCAAACTGATAATTCAAAGAGACTTGCAAAGATAACCAATCATACATAAATGAATTCAGAGAAGATTCAAATATTGTTCATAGATAAACTTGATCATAAACCCACAATTCATCGGTCTCAACAAACACACCACAAAAGAAGATTACATCAAATAGATCTCCACGAGAATCGTGGAGAACTTTGTATTGAGATCCAAAGAGAGAGAAGAAGCCATCTAGCTAATAACTATGGACCCGAAGGTCTGAGGTAAACTACTCACACATCATCGGAGGGGCTATGGTGTTGACGTAGAAGCCCTCCGTGATCGATGCCCCCTCCGGCGGAGCTCCGGAAAAGGCCCCAAGATGGGATCTCACAGGTACAGAAGGTTGCGGCGGTGGAATTAGGTTTTTGGCTCCATGTCTGGTAGTTTGGGGGTACATAGGTATATATAGGAGGAAGAAGTACGTCGGTGGAGCAACGTGGCCCCCACGAGGGTGGAGGGCGTGCCTGGGGGGGTAGGCGCGCCCCCCTACCTCGTGCCTTCCTGGTTGATGTCTTGACGTAGTGTCCAAGTCCTCTGGATCAAGTTCGTTCCGAAAATCACATCCCCGAAGGTTTCATTCCGTTTGGATTCCGTTTGATATTCTTTTTCTGCGAAACTCTGAAATAGGCAAAAAACAGCAATTCTGGGCTGGGCCTCCGGTTAATAGGTTAGTCCCAAAAATAATATAAAAGTGTATAATAAAGCCCAATAATGTCCAAAACATAATATAATATAGCATGGAACAATCAAAAATTATAGATATGTTGGAGGCGTATCAGTTCTCTTGCTACAAGAATTTTATTTACATATTATTGATAGAAAGGGAGCTGAGAACCCCGTTGCAGATAACTTGTCTAGGTTAGAAAATGTTCTTATGACCCACTACCTACTGATGATAGCTTTCCTGATGAACAATTAAATGTCACAAATGCTTCTCGTACTGCTCCATGGTATGCTGATTATGCTAATTATATTGTTGCTAAATTTATACCAGCTAGTTTCACATACCAGCAAAAGAAAAAGTTTTTCTATGATTTAAGACATTACTTCTGGGATGACCCACATCTTTGTAACGAAGGAGTAGATGGTGTTATTAGGCGTTGTGTACCTGAGCATGAACAGCAACAGATCCTACGCAAGTGTCACTCCGAGGCTTATGAAGGGCACCACGCTGGAGATAGAACTGCACGTAAGCTATTGCAATCCGGTTTTTATTGGCCTACTCTCTTCAAGTATGCTCGTAAGTTTGTCTTATCTTGTGATGAATGTCAAAGAATAGGTAATATTAGTAGACGTCAGGAAATGCCTATGAATTATTCACTTGTTATTGAACCATTTGACGTTTGCGGCTTTGATTATATGGGACCTTTTCCTTCCTCTAATGGGTATACACATATTTTAGTTGCTGGTGATTACGTTACTAAGTGGGTAGAAGCTATTCCAACTAGTAGTGCTGATCATAACACTTCTATTAAGATGCTTAAAGAAGTTATTTTTCTGAGGTTTGGAGTCCCTAGATATTTAATGACTGATGGTGGTTCACATTTTATTCATGGTGCCTTTCGTAAAATGCTTGCCAAGTATGATGTTAATCATAGAAATGCATCTCCTTCTCACCCACAGTCTAGTGGTCAAGTAGAATTGAGCAATAGAGAGCTCAAATTAATTTTGCAAAAGACTATTAATAGATCTAGAAAGAATTGGTCCAAGAAACTTGATGATGCATTATGGGCCTATAGAACTGCATACAAAAATCCTATGGGTATGTCTCCGTATAAAATGGTTTACGGAAAAGCATGTCACTTACCTCTCGAACTAGAACATAAGGCATATTGGGCTATTAAAGAGCTCAATTATGATTTCAAACTTGCCGGTGAGAAGAGGTTATTTGGCATTAGCTCACTTGATGAATGGAGAACCCAAGCCTACACTACTAGGAAAAGTCCTACTAGTGGCGCACCAGTTTTGCCTACTAATGGCGCACTACTGGTGCGCCACTAGTATTTTTTACTAATGGCGCACCACTGGTGCGCCATTAGTATCTGGTATACTAATGGCGCACCAGAGTGCGCCATTAGTATAGGCCACGGTGCGCCATAGTATGCCTCCCAGGGGCCATATTTACCCATGTGCTTTGCCATACTAATGGCGCACTGCTGGGTGATGCGCCATTAGTATCCTTTGGCATACTAATGGCGCACGTTGGGGTGATGCGCCATTAGTATGTATATTAGGGATTTTTTTTCTTTTCTGATATTTGCACAGACTACAAAATATATTATTGGACAGAATATAAACAGCACCACACAGCAACAGCAGATTCATCGAATACAATAGAAGATTAGTCTCCGAATACAATTCATCATATTAGTCTCCGAATTCAAAAGACCGAACAAAGATAGAACATTACAAGTCTCGAGACCGCGAGTTTGTCGAAAGTAATACTAATCCTAACAAGTCCTACTAATCATCATCATACAACTTCTACTCGTTATTAATAACAAGTCATACGATCATCATCCTAATAGTCATCGAACCAACCCTACTTAATTGTTCTTAGCACATGATCATCAGTATTAGGCAGGACCTAAATACCATATTTAAGGTAAAATAGCATAAAACAATGTAGACCCTGACTCTCCATTATGGAGAATGGAGATCATCCTGTCTCCAATTCTTGCGCGGCGCTTCCTTTTGCTTCCAAGAACCTCCTTACGACTGTCCATACATTTTTTCCATTCTCTGATTAGCATGTCTCCACTTCTTCTAGAAATCCGGTATGGACAGTTGAGATTCGTAGGATGACCTGGAAATAAGTTCAAAACATGAAGGCTGCCATTCTGATACATCAAATGAGGCACACAATCCTCTGGGATTCTCTGTTGAAAAACATAGTAATAACTTCATAGTTAGCAATGATGTACTAGTTTTAGAAGTATGCAAAAGATGCACGGATGTCGTAATAGTAAAAAATCTTACCAGGGTATCTCCATGGTAGTTACCGTAGTTCAACACGTGCACTAGTGGCACGTATTGACCATAATGTTGAGGTGTTTAATTGTAGATATTGTAATTCTCAAGATCAGTACAAAATCCGACCAGATGATTTTTCTCCTGGTAAGTTAACTCGGAGACATCGGTGTAGTGGGTTTTGTCTACCATGTTCCGCACATTTTTTGAACAATCAAAATAAGCTGTCAATGGAAATAAGTTGTCAACTATTTTGAAATAAACAATATAAATTAGTTAATAATTAACTATGTTTGAGAAACTCACATAGCGGTAGAACTGGAGGCGTATCAACAAGGACCCAAATGTCCATATTGTCTTGGTCGATGCCAGGATCAACAAGATCCATGGTGACAAGCATACCCTCATCAAAACCATACATCTTGCAAAATGCTTCCCAATTTTTGCAACCAAAATGGGTTACGCTCTCAGCATTATATAGATTTACTTCAAAATCCACATCATGATGTGTCCTTAGGTGAATTTTCTTCGTTTCAAAATTTTCATGATCTTCAAAATCCATCCTCTCCAAGACATAGTGCCTTGCATGGCATGGGATAAACTATACTCGAATTGTAAAAGATGAAATTACACGTTGAAATAGTTGAAGTCATGCTTAATTATGAAAAAAACACTTGTCGTCGTTGCGTACCGTTTCAACTTCGAAGGTCTCCTCGAGCTTAATGCTGAAGCGCCGATCATCGTCCAGGTGAGGCCTGTCGCACAGACCTCGACCGTCGTGGCACCAGTCGCACTCCCTCGGGAGACTTTCGTCGTCCGATGACGACGTTTCCTATGTTCATAATTCAAAACTACATCATCTCGGTTGGGTCCAATAAGATAATCCACAGTGTGGTGAAAACACGCCCTTCGAACTGGTTTGAGCAATTGGTGAATGGAGATGGTCTAAGATTTTCAGTAGTAAGAAGTGAAGTGGTAATTTTGAGAGCTAATGGTTAGGATGAGTGGTTCCTCTTTCCTGTTTAGCTTTATAATAGAATATTGTTATTCATGCACACTTGTGCATTTGCAGCCAGGCCCAGTGGAGTTGGCGTAAAAACATTTCTTTCTTTAAGCCTGCACACTTCTGGAGCTTTGATGAGCAGGCAGCATCTTCCTAACCCCCTTCTTCTTGTCTCCTCTCACTATCTCTCTCTCACACATGGCAAGCAAGGGTGTCTGAGTGTGTGAAAAAATACTAAACTAATCCAACCACTAAAGCACTAGATCACTACTATTGGTTGATGTCAAGATACATGCTGATTAATTTTTGTTTCGGTTGAGAATCGGGCACCTTCTAGGTCAAGAAAATTGGGCATGACCTTTGCTAATTTTCTTGACCTAGGAGGGCCCCAATCTCAACCGAAACGGAAATTAATCAACATTTCGGGAGAAAGGGGTAACGAAGTGATGGGGCAAATGTGCCAGGCACCACAATGTGATCACAGAAACAAAGCAGCACCACTGGTGTTGGATTCACAGTGTAAATGATGGATGAAAAGGCCACAGACCATATGGTCCTCTGCTTTCATATGGACAAAATAAAAGTTCACATGAATGGCTACTTGACTGAATGGTGCCAGGTAAACAAACTCCCAAAGTCCACTAGCAGATCCAAGATCTAATTCTATTACACACAACATAGCAATTTAAGAGAATTAGAATAAGGATAGTAGGAAACGAAAAAGAATTATGATCAAAGAACAATGGTAATAGCAAAATATTGAAACCTTTGGTAAGCATTATATTACAAAAAAACAAGATATGTAGTACTATACAATATCCATAACCAGAAAACAAGACATGCATATTCTTAGGCAGAGTAAAATAGTCCTGCATTCTTGGCAGTTGTCTGCTAGTGATTTGCCTCATCATCATATCATAAGTAAAATTCTTATTCTTATTCTTATTTACTCCTTGCATTTTCGTTCTTCTTCTTACTGTCAAAATTCAGAGTAAATTCTAGCCTTATTTGTACTGCTTGTGCTTGTAGTAGTAAGATTCAGGAGTAGGAGATCACAAATGTACAGTCCACAGGTTACTCCAAGTTTCTGAATTTTCAGTAAATTTTCTGTAAGAAAAGAACTAAAAGAAAACAAATCCTAGGGTTAAAAAATCTGGAGCAAGTCCTAGCAGAACCACAAAATGTTCATCTACTCCTAGGACGTCCTGTTCATAATTCTAGTTCATGTCCTAGGATGTGCTATTCATAATTCTTAATCCAAACAGCAGATACACAAGCACTGGATTTTACAAATGTCCAAACAGTGTCATATCTGAAATGTATGATGTTCAGTAGCAGAGATTCAGAGTCATTAGTTTTGAGTGTACATCGTGAAAAACTATACATCTGATTATTTGGTCATTTTACTTCCCATTTTAAAAACATCTTAAACATCCTACAGGATGGTGTGAAGGAAATGATCACAAGATAGCACTGAATAATTCAACTTCCTCATCTGTCTGCAGTTAACTTCCAACTTGGTAACCCATTTGGATCGAGAAAACAAGCACACAGAGCATCACTAAGTGGCACTAGTAGTACTACGGATGCACTAGTACACATTTTCCTAGCATACAGTAGAGTAAGGAGAAGAAAAATAAATCTAGGCTTTCTATATGTGCCACTCAGACAGGATTTCAGATTGCACAACTTTCTGTCCCTTACTATCTGGCCAGATTCTAATTGCCCAAATGTTAAACTTGTTAATTCTTTTTCCTTCTCTTTTCACCAATGCACACATACAGAATGATCCATCCATGTCTCGAACTAAAGTATACTGGAATGTGAGATTAGCATGACAGGGGAGTAACCAAAGTATGACAATAGATCGAACAAACTGAAGATTTGGTTTAGACTTTGGGCTTAAATCACAAGAAACTTTGACAATCACCTTGGATTCAGCAAAGAAACCATTCGTTGACATTCCACGATTACAAACAACAAAATGCGTCACAAGAACACAAAGGGGGAAGAGGGGGAAGCGGCTCGGGTGCTCACTAGGGAGGTCGAGGGCGACTCGGGGTAGCCGGAGCTAGTCGAGGCGGCGGAATTCGGCGTCGAGCGGTGGCGATGGTGGCCGAGGCGGAGGAAATCGGCGGGCGTCGAAGGGATGGCTCAAGGGCGTCCGAGCTCGTCCGGGTCCTCGTAGTCGAAGAGGAAGACCTCCTCCTCGTCCTCCTCCTGGTCCTCCTCCTCCAGCTCGGGGCGCGGGGGCGGCGGCGCAGGGGAGCTGCAGTGGTGGGGGGCGCGGGGGCCGCGGCGCGCGAGAGCTGCAGTGGTGGGGGGCGCGGGGGCGACGGGGGTCGGGGCGGCGGTGTCGTGGGTCAGGCCGGTGAGCACGCGGGTGGACTGGCGAGGGAGAGGGAGGAATTAGCTAAGGGGGGAAACTTACTAATGGCGCCCCCCGAAGCGGTGCGCCATTAGATTTTTTTTTACATAGCAATGGCGCACCCACGACGGGTGCGCCATTAGTATTTTTTTTTAAATAGCAATGGCGCACCAGCCAGAGGTGCGCCATAAGTAATTTTTTTATTATTATTTTTTGTTGCATCTAATAATATTTTAGAAAATGAATATCAATATGAAACAGTAATAATTTTTTACAAAAACAGTAATAATTTTTTAAAAAATATCATCAAATTTGTTATTTGAAAATATTTATGAATATGAAAAAATATCATCAAATTTATTATTTGAAATATCATCAAATTTGTTATTTAAAAATATAATCAAATTTCATTTTTTTTTTTGCAATTTTAGTTGCATTCATTTGTGACGGTGGAGCGGGCCAGGGAGGGTGCGGGGGGTCGGCGGCGGCGGTGGAGCGGGCCGGGGAGGGTGCGGTGGGTCGGCGGCGGCGGTGGAGCAGGGGAGCTAGGGTGCGGTTGGTCGTCTACGGCGGTGGAGCGGGGGAGGGTGCGGTGGGTCGTCGGCGGCGGTGGAGCGGGGGAGGGTGCGGGGGGTCGGCGGCGGCGGCCCGTGGAGCGGGGTAGAGGGTGCGGGGGGTGCTCGGCGGCGAGGGGGACCGGATCTGGCGAGGTAGGATAGCGATCGAGATGGAGGGGGATCGAGATCAAGTGTCCATGAAATATACACTAATGGCGCACCGTGGAGCAGTGTGCCATTACTAGTTTAAACTAGTAATGGCGCACTGTTCCCTGGTGCGCCATTAGTAGTTTTGCAAAAAAAAAATATAGTAGTGGCGCACTATGTGGCTGGTGCGCCATTACTAGTTAGAACTAGTAATGGCGCACTGTGCCCTGGTGCGCCATTAGTATGTTTGGAAAATAAAAAAATTGTTACTAATGGCGGACCGTGTGTCTGGTGCGCCATTAGTGTCTTTCACACTAATGGCGCACCACATGTCTGGTGCGCCATTAGTGGCCATTCCATCTATAGCCCTTTTCCTAGTAGTGCTATGAGAATGCCAAGTTGTTTAAAGAAAAAGTTAAAAGATGGCACGACAAAAGGATACAAAAACGTGAGTTTAATGTAGGTGATTACGTGTTGCTATTCAACTCTCGTTTAAGATTTTTTGCAGGAAAACTTCTCTCCAAATGGGAAGGTCCTTACATCATTGAGGAGGTCTATCGTTCCGGTGCCTTAAAATCAACAACTTCGAAGGCACAAATCCGAAGGTGGTGAATGATCAAAGAATCAAACATTACATCTCAGGTAATCCCATAAATGTTGAAACTAATATTATTGAAACCATAACACCAGAGGAATACATAAGAGACCCTTTCCAGAATGTTTCAGACCCCGAAAAGGAATAGGTATGTGGTACGGTAAGTAAACCGACTCCAAAACAGTTCTAATGGCAAATTTTCTCCGTTTTGGAATATTTAGAAAAATAGGAAATTAAGCAGTCCGGGAGGGACACGAGGGTGGGAGGCGCGCCCCCTACCTCGTGGGCACCTCGTGTGCTCTCCGGACTCCGGTTTCTTCCACGATACTTCTTTCGGTCGGTAACAATTTGTTATATAATCTCCTGAAGGTTTTGACCACCCTATCACGCAATTATCCTCTGTTCTTGTTTCGAGTTGTTTTCTGTCAGGGTTGTCAAGGCCAGGCATCATGTCGCCCCCCTCCTCCAACAATGGTGACAACGATGCTTGGCTAATGAAGATAGAGCTAAAGAGGGAAGAACCCATGGAGATCAACAAGGATGAAGGGATCAAGAAGGCCACGGAGGACCAACATCCGGCAGCAGAAGACATCCTTCAACTTGATCACAATCTTCTTACCCCAACTGAGATCGAAGCTTTCAAGATGATTGAGTTAGCTCGTATACAAAACAAGTATCTCACACATGAAAATATTTTGTTGAAGGAGCATATCATCGCACTCAAGGGCATTATCCGCAAGTTGGAGGACCTCTTACGGTCGATGTGCGACTATCCATCATCACCTCCATCTTCTTCACCAACAAAAGAGACATATCACATGGGTATGGGCACTCCCCTTGGCAACTGCCAAGCTTGGGGGAGGTGCCCCGGTATCTTATCACCATCACACTCCTATCTTTACCATTTTTCTTAGTTCGATCCTTTTAGTAATATCTTTATCTAGTAGAATAAAATTTTAGTATGATTTAGTTTTGAGTTTTCCTTATGATCCTTCTATGTAATCGAGTCCGTGAGATATATAATAAAGATTAGTGTTGAGTCAAGGGCTTGATTATCTTGCTATGATCTTGAGGGAATAAAAGAAAGAAAGAAAAAAAGAAAGAAAAAAAAGTAATGACTTCACATATAAAGAGTATGATGATTAAAAGTTGTTGAGAGTTGACAAACATAGTTTTGGTCATTGTTGCAATTAATAGGAAGTAATCGAGAAAGAGAGGTTTCACATATAAATATACTATCTTGGACATCTTTTATGATTGTGAGCACTCATTAAAATATGACATGCTAAAGAGTTGATGTTGGACAAGGAAGACAACGTAATGGGTCATGTTTTCTTATATCTGAGATAAAGTATATTGTCATGGATCATCCAACATGTTGAGTTTGCCTTTCTCCCTCATGCTAGCCAATTCTTTGCACCAAGTAGAAATACTACTTGTGCTTCCAAATACCCCTAAAACCCGTTTTTCCATGAGAGTCCACCATATCTACCTATGGATTGAGTAAGATCCTTCAAGTAAGTTGTCATCGGTGCAAGCAATAAAAATTGCTCTCTAAATATGTATGACTTATTAGTGTGGGAGAAAATACGCTTTATACGATCTTGTGATGTGGAAGAAATAAAAGCGACGGAATGCATAATAAAGGTCCATATCACAAGTGGCAATATAAAGTGACGTTCGTTTGCATTAAGATTTCGTCCATCCAACCATGAAAGCGCATGACAACCTCTCCTTCCCTCTGCGAAGGGCCTATCTTTTACTTTTATCTCTTACCCTTATGCAAGAGTCATGGTGATCTTCACCTTTCCTTTTTACATTTTATCCTTTGGCGAGCACAGTGTGTTGGAAATATCCTGATATATATATCCAATTTAATATAAGTTAGCATGAACTATTATTGTTGACATTACCCATGAGGTAAAAGGTTGGGAGGCGAAACTATAAGCCCCTATCTTTCTTTGTGTCCGATTAAAACTCCGTAACCACAAGTATTGCGTGAGTGTTACCAATTGTGAAAGACTAAATGATAGTTGAGTATGTGGACTTGCTGAAAAGCTCTTATATTGACTCTTTCTGATGTTATGATAAATTGCAATTGCCTCAATGACTGAGATTATAGTTTGTTAGTTCTCGATGAAATTTCTGATTCATACTTTACATTGTGGATAGATTGTTACTTTATCATAAGAAATAATATGACAATATCCATATATGTTGCTGTTATAAGAATGATCATGATGCCCTCATGTCCGTATTTTATTTTATCGACACCTCTATCTCTAAACATGTGGACATATTTATCGCTATCGGCTTCCGCTGACAAGCGAGATCTAAGCTTGGGGGAGTTGATACGTCCATTTTGCATCATGCTTTTATATTGATATTTCTTACATTATGGGCTGTTATTACACATTATGTCAAAATACTTATGCCTATTCTCTCTTATTTTACAAGGTTTACATAAAGAGGGAGAATGCCGGCAGCTGGAATTCTGGGCTGGAAAAGGAGCAAATATTAGAGACCTATTCTGCACAACACCAAAAGTCCTGAAACTCCACAGAAGTTATTTTTGGAAATAATAAAAAATATTGAGCGAATAAAATACCAGAGGGGGCCCACACCCTGGCCACGAGAGTGGGGGCGCGCCCTACCCCCTGGGCGCGCTCCGCTGCCTCGTGGGCCCCCTGGTGGCCCTCCGGTGTCCATCTTCTGCTATATGAAGTCTTTCGTCTGAGAAAAAATCATAAGAAAGCTTTCGGGACGAGACTTCACCTCCATGAGGCGGAACCTTGGCGGAACCAATCTAGGGCTCCGGCGGAGCTGTTCTGCCGGGGAAACATCCCTCCGGGAGGGGAAATCATCGCCATCGTCATCACCAACGATCCTCTCATCGGGAGGGGGTCCATCTTCATCAACATCTTCACCAGCACCATCTCCTCTCAAACCCTAGTTCATCTCTTGTATCCAATCTTTGTCTCATAGCCTGAGATTGGCACCTGTAGGTTGCTAGTAGTGTTGATTACTCCTTGTAGTTGATGGTAGTTGGTTTATTTTGTGGAAGATCATATGTTCAGATCCATTATGCATATTAATACCCCTCTGATTATGAACATGAATATGCTTTGTGAGTAATTACGTTTGTTCCTGAGGACATGGGAGAAGTCTTGCTATTAGTAGTCATGTGAATTTGGTATTCGTTCGATATTTTGATGAGATGTATGTTGTCTTTCCTCTAGTGGTGTTATGTGAATGTCGACTACATGACACTTCACCATTGTTTGGGCCTAGAGGAAGGCATTGGGAAGTAATAAGTAGATAATGGGTGGCTAGCGTGACAGAAGCTTAAAGTTTATGTGTTGCTTCGTAAGGGGCTGATTTGCATCCATATGTTTCTTGCTATGGTTAGGTTCACCTTAATACTTCTTTTGTAGTTGCGGATGCTTGTAATAGGGGTTAATCATAAGTGGGATGCTTGTACAAGTAAGGACAGCACCCAAGCACCGGTCCACCCACATATCAAATTATCAAAGTACCGAACGCGAATCATATGAACGTGATGAAAACTAGCTTGACGATAATTCCCATGTGTCCTCGGGAGCGCTTTTCTCTATATAAGAGTTTGTCCAGGCTTGTCCTTTGCTCCAAAAAGGATTGGGCCATCCTGCTGCACTTTATTTACAATTGTTACTTGTTACCCTTTACAATTTATCTTATCACAAAACTATCTGTTACCTATAATTTCAGTGCTTGCAGAGAATACCTTGCTGAAAACCGCTTATCATTTCCTTCTGCTCCTCGTTGGGTTCGACACTCTTACTTATCGAAAGGACTACAATAGATCCCCTACAGTTGTGGGTCATCAGCGTACCACAAAACGGAGGAAACGGACTTCTCTTCAACCTCCTACAGTCAAAATGGGGTCATGTTGATCGGGAGGGGTGTGGCGTACCGCAAAACGGAGGAAGCGGACTTGTGTTGGAGCGCTACGGTCGAAACGGGGGTCCTACTCATTGGGAGGGGTGTGGCGTACCGCTAAATAGGACTCCATGGGCTACTGTTCATCTCCACCGTCAACCTCCTCCAGCCTCCACGGGCTACTGTTCATCCACCGTCGACCTCCTCTAGCCTCCACCTGCGACCGTTCATCCACGGGCTCCTGTTCATCCAGCCTCCACCGCTCCTCCACCGGCTACTGTCCAACCAGCCCTCTCCACGGGGTCCTGTTCAACCACCCCTCCATGGCTACTGTTCAACCAGCCCTCCATGGGATCGTCATGTTCATCCAGCCCTCCACGGGGTCATGTCCATCCACCCCCAACCGGCTCGATTCATCGGGGTCCTGTTCATCCAGCGGCAACGGCCTCTACTACCACGGGGTCCTGTTCATCCAACCCCCCCCCCCAACAACACTCACTATTCATCAAGAGGCAGGAGGTTCGATTGGCTTCAGTTAGCAGCAGTAGCGAAGGAATCGCTCGACCGGGTTCAGTTAACAACAAGGGATCGATCGATCGCTCGGGTTCAGTAACGTGTAGCCTGCTCGGGTTCAGTAGGAGAACGCCTCGCTCAAGTTTAGTTAGAGCCCAACGCCTTGCACCCACGCGCGTACGTGTACAAGAGAAACGTGCATCGCTTGGCCCCGACCACCCACCGTAACCGGGAACTCCCCGATATTTTCCTCGCCCTCGCTTCTACCACGGGATTTTCCGTCATGGACGGCCCAAAGAATATCATGCAGCTGCATCTCCGGCCCGCCCAAGACGAAAGCCCATTTTCTGTCATGATTTTTTGTCATAGAAGTAGGAGCCCACCACATCTATGATGATACCGAGTTTTGTCACAATTATCGTCATAGAAGTGTCGTAAGCATGACAGAAAACAATTTCGTTCAGCCCAAAATGTCACGGATGTGTCTTTTTTTGGTAGTGTGAGGGGAGACTGATTGGAAAAGGCACGCTAGGAGGGGACTCATATGTAGGGAGGGGCATTCTTGGTCTCAAGCACACTATGCAGTTCTAAAGAATTCTACCTTGGTGACCCCATATGTCAATCAACACAAGAATATTCTGCACTCCAAACACCCAGAGCAGTGTGAGGACTGGAATACATGTGAACACATCAGGACTTTCTGCAATTGGTTGCAAACACATCTCATGGGTGACAACACTGTTGTAGATGAGCTATACTCATTGGCCAGGGGACCATCTTCGACTGTATTGATTTACAAAGGGTACGAGATAAATGGGAATACATTTTACAGGATCGCGCAAGATCAAAAGAGCACCAACCGAAACATTGGTGTCTGCTTTGATGCAGAAACCAATAGGGGAAGGACACATATTATGGTTACATAGTGGACATATGGGAACTTGACTATGGACATGATTTTAAGATCCCTTTGTTTTGGTGCAAATGGGTCAATCTGTCACGAGGCGGGGTACGGGTAGACCCGCATTACGGAATGACAACAGTGGATCTCAACAATCTTGGGTACACAGACGAACCATTCGTCCTAGCCAATGAAGTGGCGTCAGCTTTCTATGTGAAGGACATGTCTACCAAACTGAGAAAAAGGAAAGATAACGAAGCGAATAGATCATACGATGATCCAAACAGCCACATAGTTCTTTCAGCGAAAAGAGACATCATGGGAGTGGAGGGCAAGACAGACATGTCTGAAGATTATGAAAAGTTTCATGAAATTCCTCCCTTCAAAGTCAAGGCTGACCCAAGCACCCTGTTAAACGATGAAGATTATCCATGGTTACGACACAATAAGCAAGGGACACACGTGAAGAAAAAGTGAAGACTTTCTCTCCACAACTATTCTGATGATGCCTTTGATCTAGAATATCACTGCAGTTACATGTGAAGAAATGAAATGCCTTTTGTAACAAATGAGTTTTCGTCCAAAACCCTAATACTTCGAAAGAGATTGTCCATTTTGTACACGAAGTGCATCCAGTTTTTGTAGTAACCCTCTCAACTTTTTAGCACATACTATGTGGGTGAAATGATGACACCATGCCAACTTTCAACCTTTTCAGAGTTCATTTGTCGTGCTTTTTAATTTTAGGGTCATTTAGCTCAAAAAACAGTAAATGCATGAAAATACCAAATGAAGTCAGAAAGGGTTGAAAATCTATGATGTGGCTTTGAATGGTGCATTTTGAACACCCAAAAAGTCTGGAGTTCAAATAAGTTCAAAAAATGAAATCCCTTTGTAACAGATGAGTTTTTGTCTGAAACCCTGATACTTCGAAAGAGATTGTCCATTTTGTACACAAAGTGCATCCAGTTTTTGTCGTAACCCTCTCAACTTTTTAGCACATACTATGTGGGTGAAATGATGATACCATGCCAACTATCAACCTTTTCAGAGGTCATTTTTCTTGCTTTTCAATCTCAGGGTCATTTAGCTCAAAAAATGAACTAATAGCAAAAAGAATGAGCTACAAAACTTTTATAAAACTCTAATAGCAAAAAGAATGAACTAAAAATAATCAATTAAAATATTCTATTATGATCAACTAAAAAAATCTATAATATTCTTCAATAGCAAAAAGAATCAACTAAAAAGCTTTTATAAAAATCTAATAGCAAAAGGAATCAACTATAAAAAGAATCAATAAAAAATAAAATTTATGCAACAGAAATTATATAAAATTTATGAAACTAAAAAAAATTATGCAACTAAAGCTCAATACAGAAGCTCAATGCAAGAATAGCAAAGCTAGAGGAACTTGCAGCTACCGGCCAACCATCTCAGCAGCACGAAGATCCTTGCTTCGACGTTGCCCTAGAAGCTACCCCACCATCTCAGCGGAGAAGCAGCGTGGCTTCCACGTAGCTCGTTCCGCCTGATTTCACGGCTCCTCACTACCCCGTGCATAGTATCACGGAGGCTGAACATTGCGAGCTAATGACGAAATGCCAGAATCCGACTTTGAAGGCGGCTGTCGGCTCTATTGTACCTCCTCAAGCTGAAGAACCTTTTCATTGTCGTCCGATTCCACATGGATATGCTGTTGTGATGGTGGATGAAATAATGGAGGGATTTGAGGAACTGGAGCTTGACTACCCTACAGGTGAAGGGGAGAATCATCTGGTTTATGCTTGAGTACCCGTCTATGGAGGAAGGAGTACATCAAGCTTCCAAACTGGACGTCTCCTTCTCCTCCTCCTCCTCCGGCGAGTCAGGGCACTCCAACTCCTCCTCCAGCGAATGATTAGGGCACTCCGCCTCCTCCGGCGCGTGAGGGCACTCCGTCTCCTCCTCCGCCTCCTCAGGCGCGTCGAAGCACTCCGCCTCCTCCTTCGCCTCCTCCGGCGCGTGAGGGCACTTCGCCTCCTCCTCCTCCGCCTCCTCCGACGTGTCGGAGCACTCCGCCTCCTCCGGCGTGTGAGCGGACTCCGCCGATCAGCAACGGTGGAAGAGAGACGCCGCCGCTCCGGCGGCTAGCAGTACAACCAGTGGCGAGAAGAAATTCAGACACGGTCCAAGCCTCAAGGCTCCGGAAAAAGTTACCATATGAGAGGACCGACGAGGAAAACGTGGACATCAGTGATGCTGAAGTCAGGGCCAATTTTGAACGGAAACATCCACCTCCGAAGGAAACGGTAGATTCGGTGAAAGCAAAGCGCACTCTAGATGCCCTGAAGCGACCACCACCGCCTCCGCCGGATTCCAACTATGTACACTGTATTAAAAAGACATATGAAGATGCGCGGCGGTCGGGAAGTACTTCCAGTGATGCAAGATTAGCACAACGAAGAAGTGGGAAAACAATTCCCCAGCTCGGGAAGTACTCTGAAGGATGGCAAATAAACACCCACTAAACCATATAGAGATGAAAGAAAATATCGATAACCACATGTGCACACATCTAAAAAACCTCGCAAGGGAAAAAAAGACATATTTCTCATCCCGAGAGCGCACTGTGCGTTTTTCTTTCATACCGGCGGCGATCTGGAATGCAAATAAATACCCACTAAAACCATATAGAGACGAAAGTAAACATTGATAACCACACATGAATACCTTTCAAAAACCTCGCAAAGGAAAAAATAACAGATTTCTCATCGCGTGAGAGAGAGGCCGGGGGAGAGGGAGAGAGAGAGGGAGAGAGAGAGGGGGAGAGAGAGACAGAGAGAGAGAGAGAGACCTTAGGGTTAACCACATTCAAACAAGTTTTTATTTGTGTGAACACTTACGCCACCGTTGGCGAGAGTGAGAATGAAGGAGGATAAGTGGCAACACAAATGTGATGCCTCGTTAAAATAAAAGATGTGGACCTATGGTGGTCTTGAGTGACGGTTATTTGGTCAAGAGTGTGTGTTATTTTTTTCTCCCGTTGCAACGCATGGTCTCTTTTACTAGTAGGCACCTATAGGGCATGAGAAGGTATGACACTTTGGACACACCTGGCTAGATCTAGTGCCGGTTAGTGCTAATGAAGAGGATGCTACATCGGACGAGGATTTAGAGCCCTCGGGTGCTCCGCACCCCTATACGTGCAATACCAGGAAGAAAATACCGAGAAATTTGAAAAAAAGAATCTGGGATTTTGGGATATCAAACGTGGGTTCCTGATGTACTCCCGTCTAAAATTTGGTGAGAAAATACCAGGAAACGTATTTGCGGCAAAAAAGACAAAAATTTCCTATGTATACAAAACACTGTTTGGGTACATTTTTTTCTGGGCAGTAATTCCTTCGCCACGGATACATTTTTTGGTATTTTTTCACGAAATTTCACACGGAAGTAGATTGGGAAACCAGGTTTGACATCCCGAATTTTTGGATTTTTTTGATTTTCTGGGAATTTTTTACGAATATTTTTCATATAGGGGTGCGGAGCACCCGAGAGCTCCTGTGTATTTTCCATGCTACATCCACATGAAGCTACGTACGGGTTTACGTGCTACAACTAATTTGGTAACTTTTAATTCTAGCTTATGACGTCGATTAGAGGGAATGTTACGTAGGGTCAGGTAACAGACAACATAGATGTGGTATCGTTGATGATGGTTAGCTGATGACGTCGATTTATTTTTAACACTTTGGTTGGCTCATGTGGAAGATGTTATAGTAGTAAAAATTTGCTAGCATTTCCTAGTGTGCGGTGCAGGGAAGCGAAGCGTGCTCATCATCCTAGTGTGCGCTCATAAAACCCGTTGCGCACGGACGTTTCTCAAGTACAGTAGCTCTGATTATGTCATCAACTTGGGGAGGGAGATGATCAAACACTAACAGGAGACCACATTTCGCCGTCAGAAAGAAAAATAAGAATCGTTAGCTTATGTAAGCTATAACATGGCAGTCCGGTGGTGCCAACTGCCAACTGGTGATGACGTCTACAAGTAAAAAACCAACCGAATTAGCACTGCTTGTGTAGGCACGATTCGTACAATGACAGGTGGGTCCTCCTGGTACCGGCCCCAGTGTCAGTGAGAAAGAGTGACTCGAGTAATATCTCGCCTTCTCGCGCCGCCGAAAATTCCCGTCGAATCCGCAGATAGCTGTGGTCCCCAGCTCGTAACAGATTATTCACCCCGACGTCCACAGAATCCACTTGTGCGGTGGCGACAGCGCGGTTTTTGTAAAATTGCACCGGACGGGAGGGTGGGCTCCCTTTGTCAGTGAGAGAGGTTGGCTGTAAATTCGGCGACTTCCCGCGCAAGCAAGCCCAAGTAACCGCCGTAAGACGGCGGCTATAAATTCCCCTCTCTCTCTCCGCATCCTCCATTCTCTCGCCTCATTCACCCGCGGAATATCCCACGCAACACAACACACGCCGCAAGAGAGAGAGAGAAAAAGATGGAAGAGGAGGGGGTGGTTATGCCGCCGCCGCCGGTCCTGGTGATGCAGGAGGAGGGGGTGGTGCACCCGCCGCCAGTCGTGGTGGTGGAGGAGGAGGTGGTGGTGGTGCAGCCGCCGCCGCTGGTGGAGGAGGAGGAGGTGGCGGTGCAGCCACCGCCGATGGTGGTGGAGGAGGAGGTGGTGGTGGTGGAGGAGCAGGAGGTGGTGCAGCCGCCGCCGGTCGTGGTGGTGGAGGAGGAGGTGGTGCAGCCGCCGCCGGTCGTGGTGGTGCAGCCGCCGCCGATGGTGATGGAGGAGGAGGTGGTGGTGCAGCCGCCGCCGTTGGGGGAGGAGGAGGCGGTGCAGGAGGTTCCGGATCCGGATGCGCATGCGTTGCTCCTGGCGCAGTGGGTGACGGCGACGCTGGGGAACGCGGAGCACTACAGGCACGTCGTCGCCACCAGGGTGGAAGACTACGTCATCCCCCGCTGCGAGGCCGCCCGCGGGACGCTCCTCGAGGTCGCGGAGGTGCTGCTCCAGGAGCCCATCGACGCAGCGGAGACCATCTACACCGACTTGCTCGAGGACGTGTCCAGAGGCATGAATTCGCTCCTCATCGGGCCCGCCGCCAACATCGTCGACAGCCTCTTCAACTGGCCCGGGCCGCTCGCGGGCGCCACCGACGCCGCCAGGGCCCTCGTCCACGCCACTTTCTACTACCCGGAGCCGGAGGGCGGGCCACTCGAGGAGGCCCGTCGCGAGCTCGGGTACCTCTTCGATGTCGCCCACGCCGACGCCGCGCGCAACTTCAGCCTCTACGCCGCGATTCTCGGTTTCAATGCCCTACCCGGCGGCCAAGCTGCGTACGGTCGCTGGGTCGGCGACCACCTCCACGCCGACGTCCTGGCAAGGGAGGCGCTGCAGTTGCTGAACTACGCCGTCAAGAGGAGCCTTGCGGCTGACCTCGCCGTCCGTCTCTGCGGGATCATGCCCGCGTCCAGGGTGCGACCCGGGGCCGGGCCGCTCGTGCCGAAGGCGGCGCTGAGGCTGCAGCAGACCATCGGCGCGGTCAACAACGTGCTGGCGGCGCTGCAGGACATGCGAGACACCTTGGTGGACCTGGAGCAGTCCGTGCTCGACGTCACCGGCCAGGATCCTCCGCCTCCATGATCGACTGGACCAGGCGCGATGGGGGCTCGTCGCTTCCGTCGACACCAGGACGCTGATCCCGCAACGCCAAGCTCTCCATCCCCCAAGTCCGAGCGCATCCGCAAGTTACGTACGCGCCTAGTTAGGTAGATCAACACCAGCTCCAGTAGTAAGTGTCTCAGTTCTCTCGTCTAGCTTGTTCGTCCCCTGCAGGCTTGTCCAGTTCTTTGATTCCGATCGAGACTAGCTACCTTCGAGCTTCGATTCGTTTTGTCTTTCTGATGAGTTTCTTCGGAGATGTGCATGTGCAAACGTGTGATTCTGGCTGGCTTGATCTCGTTCAGTATACGATGATGAACACTGCAGACGTAAACGTAATAGAGTAGCACTACTTGGCTATGTATGATTTGGGAACTTAATGTTGCAGGCTCTGTTTCGTTTCCAGCTGCCCATGCGATTGCACTGTGGTGTTGCCCCTAGCTAAGTTCTTGCTTGCTGTATTGTGTGTTCAGTTAGTTGTGGTGATATCTTTTTTCGATCGTCTTGGGATCTTGTCTACCGTAATCCCAATTTGGATTGATTATTGGTTGATGAATTCAAGGTGTACTAAGCAGCTATATATGTTGGGAACTTCTGATCCTTTTGTTGTTGCTGAAGAATTTAAAACTGTAAATGATTACTTGCATGCACAGTCAAATGTAGCTTGAGTTTTGGGTGTCAACTAGCTTACTGCCCACATATTATGCTTATATGCTTGAAGTATTATGTGAACCAATGGAAAATCTAACCGAGACGCATATTACATTTGGTTTAGTTTATATGCATGTTGTACTGTAATATACATAGAATTCTTTGTATCCAACGTGGAAAAGATAGTCATGAATGTAACAAAGCTTATAGCCAGCATGCTTCTTAGAAGTGCTCCATTCACTAGTACAAAACAGGGCGTGTCCCGGTTCGTGTAAGAACCGGGACTAAAGGGGGAGGCATTAGTAACGACCCTTTAGTCCCGGTTCAAAAACCGGGACTAAAGGCCCTTACCAACCGGGACAAAAGCCCCCTTTTCTACTAGTGATTGGGCATGCCTTTCAGTTTTGAACAGGGGAAAATATATATGTATAAGGAGTAGGCTTTTTTGGATGGATTTTGGTGACTGCATGAAACTGTACTTTTGTGGACTATGATGTACTGGATTTTCTTCACTCAGCATTGTTACATTGAATTTTCATCTACATTGTCAGTTGGAAACTTGGAATCGAGAATTCCTTGGTGTGTTTTTCCTTCAATTCCAAATTGCACACTTCAATTGTTTCTTAGGTTCCAGACATCACAATCTAGATTTGACCTTCAAGATTTCAGATTACACAATTGTTCATTTTGTTTGAAAGGAATCAGACAAGCAATCACTTTTTTTTGAACGGTCACGGGAATGGGGGGCGCGGGGGGGGGGGGGGGGGGGGGGGGGGAGTTTCCGCACCTCCGCACCTGAATATATTACCACTCAAATGGCCATAATGCCAAGAGACTGGTCCAGTTTATAAGGGAAACCGGATCGAAAACCTGAACAAGTTTATTTACCAATCAAACTAGTACAGATACCTCCTTTCAAAACATACATATATATGTATTTCGATAAATAAAAACACAATGCATAATGATGATCATGTGACACTTGATCCTCTCAATACAAAATCTGTCTACATATCTACAATTTGATCACTACGCCGTTGGCTTCACTAGTAGAAAACAGACCTTTCGTCCGGATCATTAGTCCCGGTCTGGTTTGGGCCCGGGACTAATGAGATCATTAGTCCTAGTCCCAACGGCTAGGAGCGGACGGGGGGCACGGTCACCATTAGTTCCGATTCATTTTTGACCTATAGTCCCGGTTGGTCAACCGGGACTAGAGATAGACCTTTAGTCCCGGTTGGTATCACCAACCGGGACTAAAGATATCCCTATATAAATCCCTGCTTCGTCATGAGCTCATCCTCTCTGTTTTCTCCTTTCTCCTCTCTATTCTTCCCCTTAGCTCGAGCTCATCATCCTCCATTTTTTGCCAAGATTTGCCAAGATTTGAGGCACCCCATCTATCCAAGTGTTCTAAAAGGTTAGCAACTTTGTCCTTTCATCTCTCATTGCTAGTTTAGCTCGTTTCATGCTCTATAAGAATAGTCATTTGTGGGTTTTGGTTTGGGAGTAATTATGTGAGAGTTTATTTCACTACTAGGGAAAACCCTAGTAGTAGCGCGGGTTTAATGCCGACTAAGGCGCTACAGCTATTCCTTAGCAATAGCGCGTGTGACACACGCTACTGCTAATACACATAGCCGTAGCGTGTGTTGTTTCCAGCGCTACTGCTAATATAACTAGTAGCAGCGTGTTCGCTCACCAGCGCTACTGGTATTCTGTTTTTTTAGTGTATTTATATGCCGTTATACAAATTTTGATACAGTACCAATTAAGAGGTTGTTATATCATTATGTCCATGATGAATTAATATATCATTGTGAGGAAGAAACATGGATTAGATTCATTTGGATGAATCAAAAGTTGAATTAGGACCACAATCCTACTAATTCAACTTTTGATCCATCCACATGAATCTAATCCGCGTTCCTTCCACCAATGATATAATAACTAATCATGATCATAATAACAAAATAATCATCATCATCATCATATTAATATAAAAACTCTTGCATCATATCATCACCAACAACACTAGCTAATAATCATCATAGTTATTACCACTATTTAATCATCATAGTCATAGTGTAGCTATCTAATCACCACCAACACTAGCTAATAATAATCATCGTAGTCATTACCACCAACACTAGCTATTTAATCATCATAGTCGTCGTGTAGCACATCATCATCTTCAAACTTATTCTAGCTAGCTATTCACTCCTGCTGCTCTCTCTCAGGTAAAATAGCATAGAACATGTGTAGCACTCCTGCTTCATCATGTTGGAGCATGCAGATGAACCTGTATCCTAATCGTGGGCTGCGCTTCTGATTGCTGCCTCCTAGTACTTCTCTGCGATCATTCACAATTCTGCTCCAGTCTTGCACTATTAAGCATTCCTCGGTTCTAGAAATCCTGAATGCACTCATGTGCAATGTAGGATGTCTTGGCCGTAAGCTAATCATTGACATGCTACCTTTAGTCTCGATCCACTGAGGCACAACTGTCATCGGGAGTCCCTGTTGAAGAACATTGTATAGTAACATACTTAGCAATGAAGCTTAGCTTAAAAAATAATGTATGCAAAAGATGCACTGAGGACTAATGGTAAAATTCTTACCATCTTTCCTAAATAGATGTGACCATAGTTCAATACGATCACTATTGGTCGCACGTTTTGAGTACTAAGATTTCTAAGTCCAGGAAAATAATTTGTCTTGACAACATCAAGATCCTCAAGCCATGAAACATAATGACTTATCTCCTCGCAATTTAGTTCAGCCCCGGGACAGTGGACGGTCATGTCTACCAAGCGCCGGACATGTTTGCTTGAATGGAAATAAGCTGTCAATAGAAATTAGTTGTCAACTATTTTTGAATAAACAATATCGAAGACATAAATATGGTTGAGAAACTCACATAATGGTATAACGGGAGGCGTCTGCACATCGACCCAGATGTCGATATTACCTTCAATATCATCTTCCGAATGAATATCAAAGGTGATAACCATATCAGGCTCAAATGCATAAGTCTTGCATAGTGCTTGCCAAGTTTTGCATTCAAATAGGTGTAGGTGTCTGCGTTGCATAATCTTGCGTGGAAAGTATAACCATGCTCGGTCTTCAAGTAAACTCTCTTTACCTCCATAGTTTTCATAGGACTAAAACATATCTTATCCAAGACAAAAACTCTTGCATGGCAGGGGATATGCTAGTAGCATAGTAAAAAAATTAAATTATAAGTTGAAGCAGATGTCATGCTTAATTACGAAAAAAGACTTGTCGTTGTGACTTACTGTATCCACTTCAAAGCTCTCATCCAGCTTGATGCTGAATCGCCTATCATCATTGATACGTCTCCAACGTATCTATAATTTTTGATTGCTCCATGCTATATTATCTACTGTTTTGGACATCATTGGGCTTTATTATTCACTTTTATATTATTTTTGGGACTAACCTATTAACCGGAGGCCCAGCCCAGAATTGCAGTTTTTTGCCTATTTCAGAGTTTCGCAGAAAAGGAATACCAAACGGAGTCCAAACAGAATGAAACCTTCGGGAACGTGATTTTTAGGAAGAATGTGATCCGGGAGACTTGGACCCTACGTCAAGAAACAAAAGAGGAGGCCACGAGGTAGGGGGCGAGCCTACCCCCCCCCCATGCGCGCCCTCCACCCTCGTGGGCCCCCTGTTGCTCCACCGACGTACTCCTTCCTCCTATATATACCTACGTACCCCCAATCGATTAGATACGGAGCCAAAAACCTAATTCCACCGCCGCAATCTTCTGTACCCACAAGATCCCATCTTGGGGCCTATTCCGGAGCTCCGCCGGAGGGGGCATCGATCACGGAGGGCTTCTACATCAACACCATAGCCTCTCCGATGAAGTGTGAGTAGTTTGCTTCAGACCTTTGGGTCCATAGTTAGTAGCTAGATGGCTTCTTCTCTCTTTTTGGATCTCAATACAATGTTCTCCCCCTCTCTCGTGGAGATCTATTCGATGTAATCTTCTTTTTGCGGTGTTTTTGTTGAGACCGATCAATTGTGGGTTTATGATCAAGATTATCTATGAACAATATTTGAATCTTCTCTGAATTCTTTTATGTATGATTGGTTATCTTTGCAAGTCTCTTCGAATTATCAGTTTGGTTTGGCCTACTAGATTGATCTTTCTTGCAATGGGAGAAGTGCTTAGCTTTGGGTTAAATCTTGCGGTGTCCTTTCCCAGTGACAGTAGGGGCAGCAAGGCACGTATTGTATTGTTGCCATCGAGGATAACAAGATGGGGTTTTATCATATTGCATGAATTTATCCCTCTACATCATGTCATCTTGCTTAAGTCGTTACTCTGTTTTCATGAACTTAATACTCTAGATGCATGCTGGATAGCGGTCGATGAGTGGAGTAATAGTAGTAGATGCAGGCAGGAGTCGGTCTACTTTGTCTCGGACGTGATGCCTATATACATGATCATACCTAGATATTCTCACAACTATGCTCAATTTTGTCAATTGCTTAACAGTAATTTGTTCACCCACAGTATAATACTTATGCTCCTGAGAGAAGCCACTAGTGAAACCTATGGCCCCCGGGTCTATCTTCATCATATTAATCTTCCAACACTTAGTTATTTCCTTTGCTTTTTACTTTGCTTTTATTTTACTCTGCATCTTTATCATAAAAATACCAAAAATATTATCCTATCATATCTATCAGATCTCACTCTCGTAAGTGACCGTGAAGGGATTGACAACCCCTTATCGCGTTGGTTGCGAGGATTTATTTGTTTTGTGTAGGTGCGAGGGACTCGCGCGTAGCCTCCTACTGGATTGATACCTTGGTTCTCAAAACTGAGGGAAATACTTACGCCACTTTGCTGCATCACCCTTTCCTCTTCAAGGAAAAACCAACGTAGTGCTCAAGAGGTAACAAGAAGGATTTTTGGCACCGTTGCCGGGGAGATCTACGCAAAAGTCAACATACCAAGTACCCATCACAAACCCTTATCTCCCGCATTACATTATTTGCCATTTGCCTCTCGTTTTCCTCTCCCCCACTTCACCCTTGCCGTTTTATTCGCCCTCTCTTTTTCGTTCGCCTCTTTTTCACTTGCTTCTTGTTTGCTCGTGTGTTGGATTGCTTGTTTGTCACGATGGCTCAAGATAATACCAAATTATGTGACTTTACCAATACCAACAATAATTATTTCCTTAGCACTCTGATTGCTCCTCTTACCGATACTGAATCTTGTGAAATCAATGTTGCTTTGTTGAATCTTGTCATGAAAGATCAATTCGCCGGCCTTCCTAGTGAAGATGCCGCTACTCATCTAAATAGCTTCGTTGATTTATGTAATATGCAAAAGAAGAAAGATGTTGATAATGATATTGTTAAATTGAAGCTATTTCCTTTTTCGCTTAGAGATCGTGCTAAAGCTTGGTTTTCGTCTTTGCCTAAAAATAGTATTGATTCATGGAATAAGTGCAAAGATGCTTTTATCTCTAAGTATTTTCCTGCCGCTAAGATCATATCTCTTAGAAACGATATCATGAATTTTAAGCAACTTGATCATGAACATGTTGCACAAGCTTGGGAGAGGATGAAATTAATGATACGTAATTGCCCTACTCATGGTTTGAATCTGTGGATGATTAATTTTTATGCCGGATTGAATTTTGCTTCTAGAAATCTTTTTGATTCTGCCGCGGGAGGCACTTTTATGGAAATCACTTTAGGAGAAGCTACTAAACTCCTAGATAATATTATGGTTAATTATTCTCAATGGCACACTGAAAGATCTACTAATAAAAAAGTGCATGCAATAGAAGAAATTAATGTTTTGAGTGGAAAGATGGATGAACTTATGAAATTATTTGCTACTAAGAGTGTTTCTTCTGATCCTAATGATATGCCTTTGTCTACTTTGATTGAGAATGATAATGAATCTATGGATGTGAATTTTGTTGGTAGGAATAATTTTGGTAACAACGCGTATAGAGGAAACTTTAATCCTAGGCCTTATCCTAGCAATTCCTCTAATAATTATGGTAATTCCTACAACAACTCTTATGGAAATTCTAATAAGATGCCCTCTGAATTTGAGACTAGTGTTAAAGAGTTTATGAATTCACAAAAGAATTTCAATGCTTTGCTTGAAGAGAAATTACTTAAAGTTGATGAATTGGCTAGGAACGTTGATAGAATTTCTCTTGATGTTGATTCTTTAAAGCTTAGATTTATTCCTCCTAAGCATGATATCAATGAGTCTCTCAAAGCATTGATAATTTCCATTGATGAGTGCAAAGAAAGAACCGCTAGGATGCGTGCTAAGAAAGATTGCTTTATTAAAGCGTGTTCTTCAAATTTCTATGAAAATAAAGATGAAGATCTAAAAGTTATTGATGTGTCCCCTATTAAATCTTTGTTTTGCAATATGAATCTTGATAATGATGGGACTGAATATGATCCACCTTTACCTAGAAGGCGTTCCAAATCGGAGTTTTTAGATCTTGATGCTAAAATTGATAAAAGTGGGATTGAAGAAATTAAAACATTAGATGTTAATAAACCCACTATTTTGGATTTCAAGGAATTTAATTATGAAAATTGCTCTTTGATGATTGTATTTCCTTGTTGCAATCTGTGCTAAATTCTCCTCATGCTTATAATCAAAATAAAGCTTTTACCAAACATATCGTTGATGACTTGATGCAATCTTATGAAGAAAAACTTGAGTTGGAAGTTTCTATCCCTAGAAAACTTTATGATGAGTGGGAACCTACTATTAAAATTAAGATTAAAGATCATGAGTTCTATGCTTTATGTGATTTGGGTGCTAGTGTTTCCACTATTCCCAAAACTTTGTGCGATTTGCTACATTTCCGTGATTTTGATGATTGCTCTCTAAACTTGCACCTTGCGGATTCCACTATTAAGAAACCTATGGGAAGAATTAATGATGTTCTTATTGTTGCAAATAGGAACTATGTGCCCGTAGATTTTATCATTCTTGACATAGATTGCAATCCTTCATATCCTATTATTCTTGGTAGACCTTTCCTTAGAACGATTGGTGCAATTATTGATATGAAGGAAGGGAATATTAGATTCCAATTTCCATTAAAGAAAGGCATGGAACACTTCCCTAGGAAGAAAATAAAATTACCATATGAATCTATCATGAGAGCCACTTATGGATTGCCTACCAAAGATGGCAATACCTAGATCTATCCTTGCTTTTATGCCTAGCTAGGGGCGTTAAACAATAGCGCTTGTTGGGAGGCAACCCAATTTTATTTTTTGTTTTTTGTTTTTCTTTGCTTCTGTTTAGGAATAAATAATTGATCTAGCCTCTGGTTAGACGTGTTTTATGTTTTAATTAGTGTTTGTGCCAAGTTAAACCTATAGGATCTTCTTGGATGATAGTTATTTGATCTTGCAGAAATTTCCAGAAAGTTCCTGTTCACGAAAATAATTGTTAAAAATCACCAGAACGTGATAAAATACTGATTCCAATTTATGATGATCGAGAAAAAAATTGTCTAGGCCGTCCTATTTTGGCTGATTGTTTGGAGTTCCAGAAGTTTGCGTTAGTTACAGATTACTACAGACTGTTCCGTTTTTGACAGATTCTGTTTTTCGTGTGTTGTTTGCTTATTTTGATGAATCTATGGCTAGTAAAATAGTTTATAAACCATAGAGAAGTTGGAATACAGTAGGTTTAACACCAATATAAATAAAGAATGATTTCATTACAGTACCTTGAAGTGGTCTTTTGTTTTCTTTCGCTAACGGAGCTCACGAGATTTTCTGTTAAGTTTTGTGTTGTGAAGTTCTCAAGTTTTGGGTTAAAGATTTGATGGATTATGGAACAAGGAGTGGCAAGAGCCTAAGCTTGGGGATGCCCATGGCACCCCCAAGATAATCTAAGGACACCATAAAGCCAAAGCTTGGGGATGCCCCGGAAGGCATCCCCTCTTCCGTCTACTTCAATCGGTAACTTTACTTGGAGCTTAATTTTTATTCACCACATGATATGTGTTTTGCTTGGAGTGTCTTGCATGATTTGAGTATTTTCTTTTTAGTTTACCACAATCATCCTTGCTGTACACACCTTTTGAGAGAGCCATACATGATTTGGAATTTGTTAGAATACTCTATGTGCTTCGCTTATATCTTTTGAGTTATATAGTTTTGCTCTAGTACTTCACTTATATCTTTTAGAGCACGGTGGTGGATTTGTTTTATAAAAACTATTGATATCTCATGCTTCACTTAGATTATTTTGAGAGTCTTAAATAGCATGGTAAATTGCTTAAATAATCCTAATATGCTTGGTATTCAAGATTACTAAAAACTTTCTTATGAGTGTGTTTAATACTAAGAAAAGTTTGATGCTTGATAATTGTTTTGAGATATAAAGATGGTGATATTAGAGTTATGCTAGTTGAGTAGTTGTGAATTTGAGAAATACTTGTGTTAAAGTTTGTGATTGCCGTAGCATGCACGTATGGTGAACCGTTATGTGATGAAGTCGGCGCATGATTTATTTATTGATTGTCTTCCTTATGAGTGGCGGTCGGGGACGAGCGATGGTCTTTTCCTACCAATCTATCCCCCTAGGAGCATGCGTTTAATACTTTGCTTTGATGACTTGTAGATTTTTGCAAGAAGTATATGAGTTCTTTATGACTAATGTTGAGTCCATGGATTATACGCACCCTTCTTCCTTCCACCATTGCTAGCCTCTCTAATACCGTGCACTTTTCGCTGGTATCATACACCCACCATAAACCTTCCTCAAAACAGCCACCATACCTACCTATCATGGAATTTCCATAGCCATTCCGAGATATATTGCCATGCAACTTTCCACCGTTTCATTTATTATGACACGCTCCATCATTGTCATATTGCTTAGCATGATCATGTAGTTGACATCGTATTTGTGGCAAAGCCACCGTTCATAATTCTTTCATACATGTCACTCTTGATTCATTGCATATCCCGGTACACCGCCGGAGGCATTCATATAGAGTCATATTTTGTTCTAAGTATCGAGTTGTAATTGTTGAGTTGTAAGAAAATAAAAGTGTGATGATCTTCATTTTTAGAGCATTGTCCCAAGTGAGGAAAGGATGATGGAGACCATGATTCCTCCACAAGTCGGGATGAGACTCCGGACGAAAAAAAAGAGGCCATAAAAAAAGAGAAAAGGCCCAAAAAAATGAATGAGAGAAAAAGAGAGAAGGGACAATGTTACTATCCTTTTACCACACTTGTGCTTCAAAGTAGCACCATGATCTTCATGATAGAGAGTCTCTCATTTTGTCACTTTCATATACTAGTGGGAATTTTTCATTATAGAACTTGGCTTGTATATTCCAATGATGGGCTTCCTCAAAATGCCCTAGGTCTTCGTGAGCAAGCGAGTTGGATGCACACCCACTTAGTTTCTTTTGTTGAGCTTTCATATACTTATAGCTCTAAGTGCATCTGTTGCATAGAAATCCCTACTCACTCCCATTGATATCTATTGATGGGCATCTCCATAGCCCGTTGATACGCCTAGTTGATGTGAGACTATCTTCTCCTTTTTGTCTTCTCCACAACCACCATTCTATTCCACATAAAGTGCTATGTCCATGGCTCACGCTCATGTATTGCGTGAAGATTGAAAAAGTTTGAGAACGTCAAATACTTTGTGTGGTGAAGATAGAGCATAGCCAGACTATATGATTTTGTAGGGATAACTTTCTTTGGCCATGTTCTTTTGAGAAGACATAATTGCTTTGTTAGTATGCTTGAAGTATTATTATTTTTATGTCAATATTAAAATTTTGTCTTGAATCTTTCGGATCTGAATATCCATACCACAATTAAGAAGAATTACATTCACTACTAGAAAAATGGCTATAGCTAATATGGACATTAATGGCGCACCATGTATGTGGTGCGCCACTGCTATATAGCAGTGGCGCACCAGATATGGGTGCGCCATTAGTGGCCATATTACTAATGGTGCACCTAGTGTGTGGTGCGGCATTACTAGTTTTGTCCTGGCCCCACACCTCTCCCCAGACTTAGCAGTGGCGCACAAGAGGAAAGTGCGTCATTACTAGTTTTAACTAGTAATGGTGCACCAGTAAGAGATGCGCCATTGCTATCTATACGTATGGCGCACCCCCTATCAGTGCACCATTGCTATCACCCCTTATCCCCTCCCTCTAGTCACGTTCTCTCCCCTCCCCTTCCTCCTGACACACCCACCCACCTCCCTCGACTTCGATCTAGATCGGGAAGCCCGGGCCGCCCGCCTCTTCCTCTCCCTCCCGACCACGGCGAGCCACCTTCCACGACTAGCAATCCGAGGAGCTCCGCCTCCCTCTTATTCTCCCCCACCCCCACTGGCGACAGAGGCGAGGTGAAAATTCCCCACGAACCGGAGCGCTTGCCTGCCGATGGAGGTCTCAGCCAGGCTCCGCCCGCCGTCTCCCGCCTCGACGGCGCCGCCCCGCCGTGGCGGAGGGTCCCTGCGGCGGCTGCTCCCTTCGGCCCGGCCCGCCTCCCGAGCGGTCTCCGCCAAGGTGCTTCCCAGTGCGGAGCCTCACCACTCTCCAGTCGCCGCGCCCCTCTCTCCCCTCTCCTCGCAATGGTGGCCGCGCCTCCCCAGCCCACCGCCCCCGCCCCCGCCCCCGCGAGCGGCGGCGACGCGTTCCACATGGGCTTCGTCAGCGTGGGGAACCTGGCCGAGAGCATCGCGCGCGGCGTCGCGGCGTCGGGCGTCCTCCCGGCCTCCGCCGTCCGCACCGCGCCCCACCGCCGCCCCGAGCGCGGCGCCGCCTTCGCCTCCCTTGGCGCCACCATCCTCGCATCCAACGCCCAGGTCGGTCCGCCGGCCTCCTGCTCCTCCCCACATCTGATTCACCCCGCCTTCCCTCACTCCGCTCGAAGCAGCCAAGCATCTCTGTCTATCTGTCACGTGTTCACGCTTGACAGCCACTCCGTATCTCACGTGATGTTTTTCCTTCTAGTCGTAGGTTGTCGACGACAGCGATGTGATCACCATCTCCGTCAAGCCCCAGATTGGTAAGTGTACAAACTCGTATCATTATCCCCTCAAGGCAATCAATCACTGATGCGTTTCTTCTCCAGATAGTATTTGCTTAGTCCCTGAAAGCAATCGCCGACGCCTCAGATTTAACGATTTGGGCTTTTGTTTTGCACGCTTATGAGATTATCCACATATGAAATTGCAGTGAAGCAGGTTCTGGTTGAGCTCAAGCCCTTGTTGTCTGAAGAAAAGCTTCTGGTCTCCATTGCCGCTGGCATCAAAATGAAAGATTTGCAGGTCAGTCAGTGTGCATTCACAGTCTATTCCCTTTAATGATAGAATCTTATGCACATATGCAGTACTATGAAATATCAGAGCTATTCTGGTAAGATTGATAAGTAGGTTGTAGCATTGAAAACATGACAATGCCGGTAGTATTATCAATGGTTCAGTCAGCGCCTCAACAGCGTATGCACTACTTCTGATATTGTTTTTCAGTAGCTTTTTTCTGCACCTTTTTCTTTCAGTTCTTAGTGCTGCTGCCCATGAACACATTTTTTTAATTTGACTATACATTCAAATGAAGCCTTTGTTAAGTATACACTCCAAAATTCAGTTAACAGTAGCCTAACTGAATTTTCTGTTTCTGAATTTATAAACTCACTTTATATTCAGTTTATAAATTAACAGTAGCTTCAAAATTAAGTATCATTCGCATGGATTAACTGCTATTTTATTTTGTGGAGGATAAAGTTCAGATCATGAATAATGGCATTACAAGTGAACTTGGCACAATTACATATGTCCTGAACCTCATAGAATCTGACACTAGCAAGTGTTCATTGGCATGCAAGTACTACTTTTACATTGTCATGACAGGAACAATTAATTTGACATGTATCATTGGTACTGCTAAAACATTTCGTTCATGTTTCAACAAATTTGGTGAAGACCACTTCATATGTATTTTGCATATATGAATTATCTCCTGTTGCTTTCTAAGATGTTAGTTCTTTCAGTTCTAGCCCCCCTATCTTTAATTCCTGGCTGCTGGACTACCTGCAGGACAACGAGTTCATCTGCGGCAGCTATCGCTGTGAGCAGTCCGTCCACGACGCGCTCCGCAGCGTCTTCGCCGGGCACAACGAGATCCTCAACGTCTGGAAGTAAGTCGCCGGCCATCTATTTCCTGATGAATTTTCTTTCTAGCTCAATGTGATCGGATCTGACTAGTACGTTCAGATTTGCTCTTCTTTTCTTTTCAAATAGTACTAGTAGTCTATATTCACTATAACACGACCAAAGTTTAAGGGCAATTAACTGCCGGGAATGATTAAGAAATGGGGGCAATTAACTGCCTGCTAAAATCTATATGCCGGGTAAGGCTTTGTGGGTCATCATATCTGCCGGGAATGTTTAGCTTAAAAGGGAGGCCCAACTGCCGGCCTCTTTACGGTCAGTGTAACTGCCCTGAGCAAATAGGGGCGAAAGGCCTGCCCCAAACCACGTTGGCGGGGAGGATAAAATTTAGGCCCAAAAAAGCGCGCGAGGCACAAGCGGGAGAAGAAAAAAAAGAACTCACTCGAAGCCCACCGTGGCCCTTTTCTTTCCCACTTCTGCCCCTCCCTCTGCATTCTCCATAGCTCAACTGCTGCACTAACAAATCGACGCTGCCAACCCTAGCCACCGCCCCACCTCCCCGCCTAGCGCCGCCGCCGCCGACACCCCCACCTCCCCGCCCAGTGCCGCCGCCGCCACCCCCACCTCCCCGTCCAGCACCGCCGCCGCCACCCCCACCTCCCCGCCCAGCACCGCCGCCGCCGTCAACCCCCACTCCCACATCCCCGCTAGCACCGCCGCCACCATCCACAGCGTCGCCGCCCCTTCATCACCTAGGACGCAGCACAACGCTGTCTCCCCCTCGCAGCGCCAACGCTCCTTCTGTCACACACGCTGCCGCCCAGCGCCATCTCCCCTGCATACCGCATCCAGAGCGCCGTGCCCCGGCATCGATCCCCCATCCACAGCGCCGTGCTCCTGTATCCCCCATCCACTGGTCCACACCCCCAACCAGGGTCGCATTCCCCATCGCCACGTCATTCATGCCTCCGTTGAGCGCCGTACACTCTGCATCCCCTCCCCTGGGGCCTCTTCTGTAGCTTCTTCTCGAGCTGCTGGTCGTTTCCTCTCACCCCTCACAAACCATCAGACAAGGCCACTTGAAGTAGCAGCAGAGTGATCCGCAGCATCACCATCTACCTTTTTTGTGCTCCCTCAAATCTAAAAGGTACAGATCTGGTAGTTTCAGTGATGTAACTTCAAATTATCAAACCTTGTATGTTGAGATATGCAATGAATTTGTTCTGGAGAGGTAGCAAATTTGAGTAGGAGAAGTGATATGAATTTTTTGGTTGTTCTGCAGGGTTATGCATCTAAAGTTTCGAAATTTGTTTGTCATTTTGTTGTGCTGCGATTGTAATGAGTGAGTCCAATAGCTGTGTGTGATAAGTTGATAAAGGTTTTTTATCTTCGGAGTCAAATTGATTATAATTATTCATACTTTTGCTTGTATGCAAAGTCTCCTTGACTACAGGATACAATTTGACAGATATGTTCGAGTTAGTACTTCACAACTATATTATGTAAAGATGACCGCCGTTGTTTTTGAGACTTTAATTTAATACGTATGTCGGTACTTTGCATGAGGCTTTGGTCTGTAGCAACTTATTCAAATTTATGCTGCTGTACATTGAGAACTTGTTCAAATTTAAACTGTTGTTGTACATTGTTAACTATCTTTTGATGCTTTCCAGGATGACCAGCCAAAACTGAATTTGAAAGACAAGTTTTAAGGTCTAGGTTGGCAAGTGAAGAAGTATCAAGCTGCGGCCATCAATACAGGACATGTGCCACTTGCAGATTTTGGTGAGATTCTTGCACATAATTGAAGACTTGATTTGTTTTATGATTGTGTGGTATTGTTTTCCTATATTTCGAATAGCTTGCAATTTGTTTCTATCGTTGCATGGTTTCATTAGACTATATTTTGAGACCCTTGAAGGTTACTTTGGTTTGTAATTATGATTTATAGCCTAATTCATTGATTTGTGTTGGCTTGTGATATTTAGGCAAGGGTTGAAATTTAGTACAATCAAACCATGATGGACAAGAGTTGGATGAATCATGCTAGGTACAACATTAACATGCACACATTTGTCACTTTATATACTATTATCGAAGGGTTATCTTTTGACGAATCAATAATTGTAGGCACACAAAAACGTATATTGAAGGGGTCAAACAATTTATACAATTTGCATTTACCAATTCAGCTAGAGGGAGCAAGATATTATGTCCTTGTAAAATCTGTGTGAACTATGCATGGAAGGAATCTAGTGTTGTCTTTGAGCACTTAGTATGCGATGGGTTCCTGGAAGGGTATAAGAAATGGTTATATCACGGGGAGGGACCGTCATGCCTTCCACAACGGTGTGAGCGTGATGATTTTCAAAATGAAGATGTTGGAAATGAGGACATATTTGAGGTACTTGATGAGATACCAGAAATGCTTGAAGATATAGGACATGAATTTGGTGAAGTTGGGGACGGTGGTGGGAATGATGGTGACCTAAGGGAGGATGGAAGTGATCCAGATATAGAAGCTTTTCACCAATTATTAGATGATGCAGGCCAACAACTTTATCCTGGGTGCACAAGCTTCTCAAAGCTACACTTTGTAGTTAGATTACTCCACACCAAATTTCTTGGGGGTTGGAGTGATAAGAGTTTTAACATATTGCTAGAGCTACTTAATAAGGCCTTTCCAGGGGACTCAACACTTCCTAAGAACTTTCATGAAGCAAAGAAGATGATAAAATGCCTTGGACTAGGTTATGTTAATATACATGCATGTGAGAATGATTGCATATTAGTTCGAAAGCAATATGCAAATGCAGACCAATGCCCTATATGCAAAACATCTCGGTGGAAATCTGAAAAGAAGAGCCTTGATGGGAAACGTGTACACCAAGTACCAAGAAAGGTTCTTCGTTATTTTCCAATAAAGAAGAGGCTTCAGCGGTTGTTCATATCAAAGAAGAGTGCAACAGATGCAAGATGGCATGATGCCACCGAGTTTGCAAATTTTATAGCCACACTAGTTAAAAATAGTGAGATAGTATCACTTGCCAAACCTGACTGGAGGTTGGTTGAGCCAAAACAGAAGCTTTTATTGTGGAATACTTTGAAGCTAACTTCTGTGATGCACATATAAAAAAATTTCTTATGGACTTATGTCTCATTCTCTAATTCATTGTTGAATTTTTGGCAACTTGATAACCAGTTGTACTATGAGGTGGATGAAAGAGTTCAAGACTGGGTCATGGGAAGTGCTGCTAAGAAATGGAGAGATTTCAAGTCAGATTTGAAGGCTTTGTGTTTTCATGAAGAAAAGACCGACGAGGAGCTCCTTGCTGATTGTGATGCTAGAGTTCATGAAGATGACTGGAAATGGCTTATTGACCATTGGAGGACTGATGCAGCTAAGGTATGCTGCAAGATCATTGTCCAGTGTTCATTTTTGAAAAGACCTAACTATTGATCATGATCATTGTTTGTTCTACTTTAGCAACGTAGTGAGATAGGGAAATTAAATCGCCAAGGGATGACCTTGTTTCATACAACTGGCAGCAAGAGTCATGCACGTGTTATCGAAGAAGAGGTACATTTTTGCTACTGTTTCCTACAATTCTTTAACCCATCTAAATATGTGCTGGCTCATAGAATAATAAATTGAATGTAGCATAAGAAGAATGGATACCCCCCACGTAGGGATGAAGCATTTGTTATAACACACACAAGTAAAAAAGGAGTTCCTTCCAATACGGCAGCGGCACAAAAAATTGTATGTACTACATAATAATTACTTTCATATAGTAGAGCCATTTGTAGTGATACTTATTTCTGTGGTTCCTCCTTGTAGAAAGAGCTGGAGAACAAAGCAAATGAACAACCAGAATTGTTAGAGAAAACCATAGAGCAAGGTGATCTTTTTTCGCATGTATTTGGAAAGGAGAGGAATGGGTATGTTCGCTGTATAGGCATGGGGCCAAGTGCATCATATCTACGCATGCCTGGAACTAGAAAATTAAAATCAACAAAGCTCCAAATGGCCGAGGAAGAATGTCGACAAGCTATGGAAGAGGCTGCACTTTTAAGGGAGCGTGTGGAAGCCACCGATCGAAAAATGGACATCGTTATGAATGATATTTGCATGATATTTGCTTCTTAGTTTTCTTTTTGATAAGATGTAGTTCTTCAAACATTTGCACTGCCAACTTGATATATATTATAAAGTTTTGCCTTCCTAATTTTGAATGCCATTGAGGGCCTAAGTTTTGATTTCGCACTGGCCCCTCTTTTATTCTTGGGTATGACCCTGCACACTACATAGAACAAACATGTACAAGAAAACAGAACGGTAGACATCTTGCATTGCCACTGGATTGCTAGTCATTGATCCCTGCCTGCAGTGTTTCAATGTTCCATTTACTTCACAGCAATCAAGAAAAATTATACTACACCAAAGAAGATGGCTATTGTTATATATTTATAGTGATTGGTTACATTGATCTTCCTGGTAATCCATACATAGTGCACAATCTTTTCTTATGAGTACATCCACACATTCTGTCTATGCCTTGTGGAATGCAAAGTACAGGGTGGCACACATGTGTCTCTTTCATTTGGATGTGTCAATTTTCCTTTTGAGCCCATGCAACTTATATGTTTGGAACATGTGTTCTTCCGAGCTGATCTATTTGTTCATTTCTTTTTTTTACAGGTCATCGGCATAATGCCTTTGCAAAGTGCGGTTTGTTTGGTGAGCAAAAAGGATCTTCTGCTGGGATATGTTTACACCTAAAACCAGATTGTATATTTTGTGCTTGTCGATGATGTAATACTTTGACTTATGAACCTACGACTGTACGCATGTGTGCATGTAGACCTGGTGGATGTTGTGCTTTTGGCTGTCCTGTTACTGGACTTGTATGCCTATGTGTGCATGTAGGCACACATAATGGATCTTTGTGCTAGCTTTTGGTTGTCCTGGACTAATGAACCTATGTATGGATGATGAATTGCTCATAATTAGTCTATGCACACGTATTATCTCTAAAGTGTGATACTATCTTTATTACTCTATATGCATGTGTGTTTTATATATAGATGGCACAAATTGGACTGGAGATAAATCATATATAGTTGTTGAAATACATGTATACAATATGGGAGATTCTGTGTGGTCGCAGTGAAGAAAAATACAGGCAGACTGACTGCCGGGAAATCTTCCATCTGCCCTCAATTGTCAGCCCGCCGGGGAAAAGCTATACGCCGGTAATACTGACAACTGCCGGTAATGGTAAGAACATGAAGGGCAGAGCGTCTGTCGGGGTTTACCGTAACTGCCGGGAAATTGTTTCCCCGACAGGACTTTCAAGGGCGGTTTGTATCTGCCGGCAAAAGGGTTTCCCGGCAGATGCTCTGCCTCCTATGGCTTGTTTTCCCGGCAGATGTAATGACCTCTATTTTTTGGTCATGGTATAGTGATTCCAGCTGTGCGACTACCTGTAGCCACTTGAACCGATGAGAATTCTTCAAGCCTACCTATAGCCACTTGAACTGATGTCTATCTCAGATCTGCTCATCTAAAAAATCCAAGTGGAGTAGTATACTGGTAGTATAGTATAATAATATTATCAAAAGGTAAATGCCCTGATTATATTCGTCGAAAGTGGGCTCCTATCAAAATTCATTTCCATTATATTCTTACTCATACAATATTCACACCATGTAATTATGGAAATATATGCTCATATCTAGTTCTACATAAAAAATGACAGTATTGACATGTTATAAATAGTTTGTTTGTCTTTCTGTTTATTTTGTTACATTTTGCAGGGATAAAGTGAAGAAAAAGAAGAAAAGATTACTAGAAGATTAGTTTTAGGATTTTCTTTTATTTCCTTGCAATTTTCCTTTTATTGGATACTTGTAAAGACATTGTAATATTCTTACTATAATAAAAATTATGATTCTATTTCATTTTTTGTTTTTAAATTATTTTTCCTTATAGATTGTTTTCTATAAATTTGGATTTTTTGTTTTCCAAATACATTACTAGTGCCGCATTTAAGCCCTTATTAGTGGCGCACCTTCCATTATTACTAGTGGCGCACCTATAAGGCTATTAGTGGTGTACCTGGAGGGAATACCAGTGGAGCACCTAAGGGTTAGTAGTGGCGCACCATGTGGTGCGCCACTGGTATTTGGATTACTAATGGCGCATCAAAGGTGCGCCATTACTAACAATTACTAGTGGCGTGTTAATAGTGGCGCATCTATAGTGCGCCATTAATAGCAAAAACCGGTGCGCCACTAACAGCCTTTTTTCTAGTAGTGATTGAAATTATGCTAAGTAGCACTCCGCATCAAAAATTCTGTTTTTTATCATTTAACTACTCGAGGACGAGCAGGAATTAAGCTTGGGGATGCTTGATACGTCTCCAACGTATCTATAATTTTTTATTGCTCCATGCTATATTATCTACTATTTTGGATATTATTGGGCTTTATTATTCACTTTTATATTATTTTTGGGACTAACCTATTAACCGGAGGCCCAGCCCAGAATTGCTGTTTTTTGCCTATTTCAGAGTTTCGCAGAAAATGAATACCAAACGGAGTCCAAGCGGAATGAAACCTTCGGGAACGTGATTTATAGGAAGAATATGATCCGGGAGACTTGGACCCTACGTCAAGAAACAAAAGAGGAGGCCACGAGGTAGGGGGCGCGCCTAACCCCTCCCCCCCCCAGGTGCGCCCTCCACCCTCGTGGGCCCCCTATTGCTCCACCAACGTACTCCTTCCTTGTATATATACCTACATACCCCCAATCGATCAGATACGGAGCCAAAAAACCTAATTCCACCGCCGCAACCTTCTGTACGCACGAGATCCCATCTTGGGGCCTGTTCCGGAGCTCCGCCGGAGGGGGCATCGATCACAGAGGGCTTCTACATCAACAACGTAGCCTCTCTGATGAAGTGTGAGTAGTTTGCTTCAGACCTTCGGGTCCATAGTTAGTAGCTAGATGGCTTCTTCTCTCTTTTATGATCTCAATACAATGTTCTCCCCCTCTCTCGTGGAGATCTAATCGATATAATCTTCTTTTTGCGGTGTGTTTGTTGAGACCGATGAATTGTGGGTTTATGATCAAGATTATCTACGAACAATATTTGAATCTTCTCTGAATTCTTTTATGTATGATTGGTTATCTTTGCAAGTCTCTTCGAATTATCAGTTTGGTTTGGCCTACTAGATTGATCTTTCTTGCAATGGGAGAAGTGCTTAGCTTTGGGTTCAATCTTGCGGTGTCCTTTCCCAGTGACAGTAGGGGCAGCAAGGCACGTATTGTATTGTTGCCATCGAGGATAACAAGATGGGGTTTTTATCATATTGCATGAATTTATCGCTCTACATCATGGCATCTTGCTTAAGGCGTTACTCTGTTTTCATGAACTTAATACTCTAGATGCATGCTGGATAGCGGTCGATGAGTGAAGTAATAGTAGTAGATGCAGGCAGGAGTCGGTCTACTTGTCTCGGACGTGATGCCTATATACATGATCATACCTAGATATTCTCATAACTATGCTCAATTCTGTCAATTGCTTAACAATAATTTGTTCACCCACCGTAAAATACTTATGCTCTTGAGAGAAGCCACTAGTGAAACCTATGGCCCCCGGGTCTATCTTCATCATATTAATCTTCCAACACTTAGTTATTTCATTTGCTTTTTACTTTGCTTTTATTTTACTTTGCATCTTTATCATAAAAATACCAAAAATATTATCCTATCATATCTATCAGATCTCACTCTCGTAAGTGACCGTGAAGGGATTGACAACCCCTTATCGCGTTGGTTGCGAGGATTTATTTATTTTGTGTAGGTGCGAGGGACTCACGCGTAGCCTCCTACTGGATTGATACCTTGGTTCACAAAACTGAGGGAAATACTTACGCTACTTTGCTGCATCACCCTTTCCTCTTCAAGGGAAAACCAACGCAGTGCTCAAGAGGTAGCAATCATCTAGGAAGATTCTGTTGCACAGGCCGCGCTCATCTTCGTAGTATTCGCAAATACCGAAATCATTTTCGTCGTCAGACATTTCCTATGTGCATGGTTGAAACATTAATTGAAAATCGATCGAAGGCATCTACCAGGATACTCCACACACAAATCCGGGGCACTCGATATTTCCTACATATTCTAGCACAAGTCATGCCAAAATTCACGGAAAAATCCGGCATGACCTTTGCTAAAATAGGACATATCGAGCGCCTGAAATTTGCCGGAACAGAAATGAATCAGCACTCCGGCAAAACATAGGCCACTCGGAGGTGTAACCTGCAAACACGACCGGCCACTTGGGTAAGCACATATCCTATTTGAGCAACACAAGATATACATGTTTTTATTATCTACATCATATGAGCATTCAAACTTGATGGTCATTGCATTTCAATGGTTGAAAATATGAGAAAAAACAATTCAAAATATCTTATTAGCATGCATTCAATAAGCAAAATCAAATCATAAAATAAATAAGTATTCTAATTAGCATGCATTTAATAAGGAAAACTAAATCATCTCTTGTGTCCGTACATTGTCGAATATTATCACTAATACATCCCGAATAGTATCATACATATAACATCACTAATACAACTAAAACCCTAGCGAACGACGGGTATCGGCGCGGGTGGTGGACACCCAAAGAGAAGGAAGCATCACAGGATCATAGCTCCAGTGAGATCCTGAAGGAAATATGCCCTAGAGGCAATAATAAAGTTGTTATTTATATTTCCTTATATCATGATAAATGTTTATTATTCATGCTAGAATTGTATTAACCGGAAACTTAATACATGTGTGAATACATAGACAAACAGATTGTCACTAGTATGCCTCTACTTGACTAGCTCGTTGAATCAAAGATGGTTAAGTTTCCTAGCCATAGACATGAGTTGTCATTTGATTAACGGGATCACATCATTAGAGAATGGTGTGATTGACTTGACCCATTCCGTTAGCTTAGCACTTGATCGTTTAGTATGTTGCTATTGCTTTCTTCATGATTTATGCATGTTCCTATGACTATGAGATTATGCAACTCCCGAATACCGGAGGAACACTTTGTGTGCTACCAAACGTCACAACGTAACTGGGTGATTATAAAGGTGCTCTACAGGTGTCTCCGATGATACTTGTTGAGTTGGCATAGATCGAGATTAGGATTTGTCACTCCGATTGTCGGAGAGGTATCTCTGGGCCCTCTCCGTAATGCACATCACTATAAGCCTTGCAAGCAATGTGACTAATGTGTTAGTTGCGGGATGATGCATTACAGAACGAGTAAATAGACTTGCCGGTAACAAGATTGAACTAGGTATTGAGATACCGACGATCGAATCTCGGGCAAGTAACATACCGATGACAAAGGCAACAAAGTATGTTGTTATGCAGTTTGACCGATAAAGATCTTCGTAGAATATGTAGGAGCCAATATGAGCATCCAGGTTCCGCTATTGGTTATTGACCGGAGATGAGTCTCGGTCATGTCTACATAGTTCTCGAACCCGTAGGGTCCGCACGCTTAACGTTTGGTGACGATCGGTATTATGAGTTTATGTGATTTGATGTACCGAAGGTTGTTCGGAGTCCCGGATGAGATCACAGACATGACGAGGAGTCTCGAAATGGTCGAGACGTAAAGATCGATATATTGGAAGGCTATGTTTGGACATCGGAATGGTTCCGGGTGAGTTCGGGCATTTACCGGAGTACCGGGAGGTTACCGGAATTCACCGGGAGAAGTTATGGGCCTTATGGGCCATAAGAAGGAAGCACACCAGCCCACAAGGGGCTGGTGCGCCCCCTTGGGCAGGAGGCCGAATTGGAATAGGTTTGGGGGGGCTTTCCTTCTCTCCTACTCCTCCTTCCCTTCCTCTCCTACTCCAACTAGGGACGGGGGGAATCCTACTCCCGGTGGGAGTAGGACTCCCCTAGGGCGCGCCATAGAGAGGGTCGGCCCCTCCCCTCCTCCACTTCTTTATATACGGGGGAGGGGGGCACCCCATAGACACACAAGTTGATCATTGATCTCTTAGCCGTGTGCGGTGCCCCCCTCCACCATAATCCACCTCGGTCATATCGTTGCAGTGCTTAGGCAAAGCCCTGCGCCGGTAGCTTCATCATCACCGTCATCACGCCGTCGTGCTGACGAAGCTCTCCCTCGACACTCTGCTGGATCGTGAGTTCATGGGATTTCATCGAGCCGAACGTGTGCAGATCGCGGAGGTGCCGTACTTTCGGTGCTAGGATCGGTCGATCGTGAAGACGTACGACTACATCAACCGCGTTGTCATAACGCTTCCGCTTACGGTCTACGAGGGTAGATAGACAACACTCTCCCCTCTCGTTGCTATGCATCACCATGATCTTGCGTGTGCGTAGAATTTTTTTTGAAATTACTACGTTCCCCAACAGATCCCTGGAGAACCTGCCAGGTATTGGAGAACCTGTGCTCCAACGCAACCAAGTAGCGACGGACGTGCGCGTCCTCCTCGCTGACACGGTGACGTACCACATCCGCGGGGTCCTCAAGCCTCTGGACCGTCACTGGCCCACGCGACCGCCACCAACGAAGGTTCGGGTCAACGACGGGCTGGCTCCTCACCAAACTGCACCCCCCGGTAGGTAGCGCCTCCCAATACCAGCCCGGCGAAGCCCAGTCCCGGACATGGCCCATCTGGTCAAGCAGGTGTCCTTCGCCGAGTTGACGACGAGGATGCGAGATAGGCATCGTCGACGTCGATGCGGGAGTAATTGATTTAACTAAAAAAATAACAACAAATGTGACAGGTTCAACTAGTTTTATTAATTCAACTAGTTCTTACTAAAAATAAACTTACTATAAATAAAAATCAATTAGTTCTTACTAAAAATAAACTAGTTCAACTAGTTATATTAATTTTCTTACTAAAAATACACTTGTTCTATTAATTCAACTAGTTCTTACTAAAAAAACTAGTTCAACTAGTTCTATTAAATTTATTACTAATTCTATTAAACACTACTGCCCTAGTTCTTACTAACTAATTAGTACCTAGGAACTACTGCCCTAATTACCATCTAATTTGATGAACCCTAACTAATTTGATGCAATCTAAAATTTGAAGAACCCTAGGCAAAGGTAGGGGAGGAGGAGGAGGAGGTGTGCTCACCTCGGGTGCCTGCGGCGAGGGAGGGGCAGGCGGCGTCGAGGTCGGGGTCGGGGCTCGGGCGCGCGGCGGAGGGCGGCGTCGAAGTCGGGGTCGGGGGCAGTGTCGAGGTCGGGGTCGGGGGCGGTGTCGAGGTCGGGGTCAGGGCGGCGTCGAATCCGGGGTCGGGGGCGGCGTCGAGGGTGTGCGGAGAGCGACGGGAGAGCGCGCGGCGGAGGGCGGCGATGCAGCACGACGACGGCGGCGACAGCGGAGGAGTTGGGATTTGGGGGAAGTGGCCGTGGGGAAGAACGAACCGTGCGGTTAAGTCGAAAGTAGCAGTAGCACGTTCCAGGAAGTGCGCTACTGCTAAGTTAGTTATAGCGCGTTTCCAAAGATGCGCTACTGCTATTACTTTCTCTCTTTTTTTCCTTCTTCATTTATTTTTCTTTATATTTTATTTTTTCTTTCTCCTTTTTCTATTTCTTTTATTTTTATTTACTTTTCTATTTGCTTTCCATTTAATTTTATTTTAGTTACCGGTAGCGCCTTTCTACGTAAACGCGCTGCTACAAAACAAGTAGCGGTAGCGCTGTTTCTATTAGATCGCTACTACTATGTGTACTCTATCGGCTTACCAGTGGGAATTTTAGTAGTAGCACTAGCGTCTTTATCTTCAGACACGCTACTGCTACAAATATAACTGTAGCGCGGTTTTCGCCAACGCGCTACTGCTAGTTAGCACTAGTGTGCTTTTTTAATAAGCGCTACTGCTAAAGTTCTGTGTATAAGGTTTTTTCTAGTAATGTTTGATTTATATGCAATATGAGCTCAAATTAACATCTTAGTTTGCATATGTGTAGGTGTGGTTCACCTAGTGCCTTCCCGTCCCTGTCCTCATCGCTGTCGATCGCCTGCGTCGTCCCGTCGCCGGCAACAAAATATGAAACAACCCATTTATTGCCCCTCAGCCCAACTATCAAGTGTGCTTTGCATTCATGACGCATCAATATATTTTTCTGACGCTTGTTTGTGACATCCATTTTGAACCAAGTCTCTCTGCTTGATGAGTGTTGTTCCGTTGAGATTGCTTCCGAAGCACTGCTGGTATCACTCTTACTCTCTGGCTTCCCAGCATGGACACATTGGAACACCCTCTTGATTAGTATTGCAGGCCCCTTCTTTTGGATGTTCTTGGAAGCAGATATGCGTATGCCAAAGCCCATCTTGGATGCATAGTCGTTGTAGAACTGCTTGGCATCATCAACAGAGTCAAATTCCATCCCAACAAAGGGTGCAAGTGGTTGAGATGAAATCTCATCATCTTCTTCATCATCATACATTGCACCTGCTGAAGTCGTTCCAAAGTTTGCTGCAAATTGATGTTCAATGTACCTCTCCTCACCTCTTGTACCACTGTGGACAGCCTATCAACAGTTGAAACAAAAGTTATTAGCTGGTCCATAAGACAAGCGACGCTTCATAACATGAATACAAATTTTGGAATGCAAATTATAGTCCAACCAGTAGCATGTAAATGCAGAAAGTAACAAAAGAGTTCTGCATGAGAATTCATTTTTCTGGGATGCAAGTATGCTTCATATGACTTAGTAATTTAAGTTCAATTTCATAATCATTTTTTCAGCACTAATCAGTTTCATAAGCTACATATTAACTTAAACACGATGGTGCTACATATTAACTTCATTTTTTCAACAGAATGCTTTTTTTTCAAATGCAACACTTCATAACCCATTTTTTCTAGGTTGTATTTTGTACTCCCTCCGTTCCACAATGTAGTGCGCCCGCGCTTCCCAAGATCCAACTTTGACCGTAAATTTAACCAACGAGACCGATTGCGGCGGGGACAAAAATTATATCACTAAATTCATAACGAAAATATGAATTCAGTGGTATAATTTTTGCTCCCGCCGCAGTCGGTCTCGGTAGTTCAATTTACGGTCAAACTTGAATCTCGAGAAGCACAGGCGCACTACATTGTGGAATGGAGGGAGTACTAAATTCAATAAAAAAATACTAGACAGTAGCTTGTGCGATCACAGCTCAACAATCCTTTTTGATTTTTTTGTTGCAATCTCTGAAACTATGGTTCAAATCAACATTACTACTCTGTTTTTTCAGTAAAAATTTAGCAAGTGTACATGCACACCCCCCATGTATCATGGTGTATTTATCCAAGCTCATTTTTGAATGTTCAGAATCACTCAATGCTCATTTGCAACACTCAATTTTGCTCCAACTAAATTGTTAGGGTTTCGCAGAGATCTGAGCCAATTTGCAGCAGAAGTAGATGTCGTGGCCTCTGGGAAGACCACCGGCGGGTTACGGTAGATGCTCGCCGGGGTGTGGGGGGGGGGGGGGTGCTCCCTGCGCTATACACCGGTCGCCGAAGTTGGATCAGTCCACCAGGATGCAACAGAGCCACCAGAGCTTCAATTGTAGTCGGAGGCAAACATGTCCCTAGTGATGTGCGCCATTGGATCGAAGCAGGACAGGCGAGCTTTCGAGTTGGGGTGGATGGAGGAGGGGGAGGGGGTGGCTGGTTCACTACCAGCGGTGCTATAGCGGCAGAACGACGATGGATGGTGGGCAGACTGTGGCATGGTCGTCGCTACTGTTGCGCGATTTGTGGGGATCAGGTGGGAGTCTGTCTGCGGGGGTATGCTGCGTTGCAACAGACATTGTGTTGCAACGATCATTCGGCTCAAAGCGCATCGCGTATGGTTAAGTGCTCGCGGGATATGACGGCTAAGCGCGGGTTGATCCAACGGCTATCGAGGCGGTTTACTTTTTCCAACAAATCAGCCGGCTGATTTGTAGCACGCGCCCTAAGATAGACCTAGAGTGCTTTTCCGGCGAGCTCTTGCCTTCCCATTAGTGGTTCCTTCTTTCCTTCTTTCACGTGAAAATCGACTGACCCAAATTCCGTACAGTTCTTGGGATTAGATTGTGCATTTATTTTTTATGTTGTGTCGCACATTCCCCTTCATTCCATGCAAACGCTACATGGAAAACCTTCTATTGTTTGCAATTGTACAAAAGACATCCTGTTAGGCCTCATATTATGAATCAATGTCTACACTTCTGTCATACTTACGTGCTATCTGGGGCAGTGTTGTACTCGTACTAGCGCTAATTGTGTCATCAACCTGGGAACGGAGATGATCAAACATTAACAGCACACCACATTTTTCTCGTCAGAAAGAAAAACAAGATGAGCACGTTAGCTTATGCCAGCTGTAAAGGTAGTGCAAGTGGTCATGACGTACGCAAGTAAAATCAGCCGAATTAACCAACTTTCCAGACTGCTTGTGCAGAGCAAGTGAGAGCATGACAGGTGGGTCCTCCTGCCGCCGGTCCACGCGTCAGCGAGAGAGAGTCAGACTCGAGGAATATCTCGCCTTCTCGCGCCGCAGGAGATTCCCGTCCAGTGCGCAGAGAGCTGTGCCCCCCACTCCGTAACGGATTTTTCACCCCGGCCGTCCACAGAAACTACCTGTGTGGGTGGCGACAAGCGTGGGATGAGGTAAAAAACCACAGGATGGGAAGGTGGGCGCTCCTTGTCAGTGAGACAGTTCGGCTGTAAATTCGGCGACTTCCCGCGCAAGCAAGCCCAAGTAACCGCCGTAAGACGGTGTGAACGTTTTCCGTGCGGTGCCCGTCTATAAATTCCCCTCTCTCTCGCCTCATTCACCCGCGGAACGAATATCCCACGCAGCATAACACACGCCGCAAGAGAGAGAGAGAGATGGAAGAGGAGGGTGTGGTGATGCCGCCGCCGCCGGTCCTGGTGGTCGACGAGGAGGGGGTGCAGGTGCACCCGCCGCCGCTGGTGGAGGAGGAGGAGGAGGTGGCGCTGCAGCCACCGCCGATGGTGGTGGAGGAGGAGGAGGTGGTGGTGCACCCGCCGCCGCTGGTGGAGGAGGAGGAGGTAGCGGTGGTGCAGCCGCCACCGCTGGTGGAGGAGGAGGAGGTGGCGGTGGTGCAGCCGCCGCCACTGGTGGAGGAGGAGGAGGTGGTGCAGCCGCTGCCGTTGGTGGAGGAGGAGGAGGTGGTGCAGCCCCCACCGTTGATGGAGGAGGAGGAGGGGGTGCAGCCCCCGCCGTTGGTGGAGGAGGAGGAGGTGGCGGTGGTGCAGCCGCCGCCGCTGGTGGAGGAGGAGGAGGGGATGCAGCCGCCGCCGTTGATGGAGGAGGAGGAGGGGGTGCAGGAGGTTCCGGCTCCGGATCCGCATGCGTTGCACCTGGCGCAGTGGATGGCGAGGAGGCTGCAGTGGGCGGCGCACTACAGGCACCGCGTCGCCAACGGGTTGGAGAACTACGTCCTCCCCCGCTGCCGGACCGCCCGCGTGACGCTCGTCGAGGTCGAGGCGGTGCTGCTCCAGGAACAGGAGTCCATCGAAGCAGCGGAGACCATCTACACCGACTTGCTCGAGGACGTGTCCCGTGGCATGAATCCGCTCCTCGTCGGGCCCGCCGCCAACTTCGTCGACAGCCTCTTCAACTGGCCCGGGCCGCTCGCGGCTGTCACCGACGCCGCCAGGGCCCTCGTCCACGACACCTTCTACAACCCGCCCCCGGAGGGCGGGCCACTCCAGGAGGCCAGTCGCGAGCTCAGGTACCCCGTCCACGTCGCCCACGCCGGTGCCGCGTACCACTTCTGGGCCTACGCCGCGACTCTCGGTCTCTATGCCTTCCCCCGCGGCCGAATCGCGTACAATCTCTGGTTCTTTAACCACCACCAGGCCGATGCCCGGGCAAGGAGGGCGCTGCAGAGGCTGAACTTCGCCGTCGACAGGAGCCTTGCGGCTGACCACGCCGTCGGTCTCTGCGGGATCATGCCCGCGTCGCGGGTGCGACCCGGGGCCGGGCCGCACATGCCGACGGCGGCGCTGAGGCTGCAGCAGACCATCGACGCGGTCGACGACGTGCTGGTAGAGCTGCTCGACATGCAAGACACCTTGATGCTGGTGGAGCAGGCCGTGCTCAACATCACCGGCGGCCAGCATCCTCCGCCTCCATGATCGACTCGACAACGCCAAGCTCTCCATCGCCCAAGTCTCGTAGTTAGGTAGATCAACATCAACTCCAGTAGTAAGTGTCTCGGTTCTCTCGTCTAGCTTGTTCGTCCCCTGCAGGTTCTGTTGGATCGATGTTACCTGCTTTTCCAGTTCTTTGATTCCGATCGAGACTATACCTACCTGCGATTCGTTCGTTCAGCGTACGAACGCTGTTTTGTCTATCTGATGAGTTTCTTCAGAGATGTTAGACGCATACATATGTGCGAACGTTGTGATTCTGGCTGGCTTGGTAATAGAATCGAATAGCACTACTTTTTTTTTAGAAAAGGTGGATGACCCCCGGCCTCTGCATCTGGGAGATGCATACGGCCACTTTATTAATTATTCTCGAGGACCTTACAAAGTATTACAAACAATATACCTGAATCCACCATCTTGGCAACATATGCCGCTACTCTTATCCATATGATGAAGGGATGCTAACTGGGCCACTACCCAAACCACTCACCTAAATCTAATATCAAAAGCCGGAAGCCCCAGCCGAGCCACATACCGGGTCTGGGGCACAATCCGGTCAGACGCACTCTTGTGTCGTCGCCGCCATCTTCCACAGGTCCGTCTTCAGATTATATTAAGTCTTCTACCTTGTGAAGGCCACTTCTGCCATCGACGTCACCATGACGCCAGACAGCTACCTCCTCCTGCGCGAGTCCATCTCCGCGCATCGGACGCCGAGCCTCCACAGCGCCATGCCGCCGAACTCCGCCGCCATCAATGAGTGAGATGAAGTACCGCTCCACCATGGCAAGTACAAGGTGAGGAAGGGCGAGGTCGCCGTCGGAGACACGGCCGGAAGATAAGCACCGCAGTCACGAGACATGCCCGGAGCTGCGACGCGGTAGATCAGACGGGCCGCCACCAGGATCCAGACAATCTCGCCATGCACGCCCAGCATCCCCATGCCCAAGTCGGCGCCTTCAAGAAGGTGACGACGCTGTGGCGCCGCCGCCGCTTAACCACCGGGGCTAGGGTTTTCACCCGAGAGCAGGGGAAGGGGGAAGGCAGGGGAGGTTTAGCCTCGGCGCCGCCACCAAGGAGCGAATGGCGTCCGGGACGCCATCGACGCCGTGACCGCCACCGGCGGCCAAGGGTTTCCCCCGGCCAAGCACCCTGCCGCCACCTCCGAACCAGCCACAACGTTAGCAGGCGCGTGCACGCCGGAGATCCAGGCCGGCCGGAGGTCATACATCACGAGCGGACCAGATCGCCTCCGATCTGACAACGGGAGCCCGGGGCCTCCCCGCGCCATGACCAGTGCCCACCGGGACCTCGCTGCCCGCGCAGCCGAGGGGATCCGGCCTACCTCACCGACGAGCACTCCCCGCCGCCGGAGGAGCGCCGTCCGCACCAGCGAGGCCGCCGCCTCAGATCCGCCGCGAAGAACGCCGCGCCGCCCCGGCCAGCAGGCCGCGCCGCCCCGCACACTAGCGCGCGCCACCCGACGCGCCGGCCGCCAAGCTCCGCCGCCACGCCCGAAGAAGCAGCCCCCCGCGGCCCCTGTTCCAGGCGAGGAAACGAGATCCCGCCGCCGCCGGCACCGCGCAGGCTTTGCCCGGCGGCGCCCGCCGGCGGCGGCGGGAGGAGAGGAAGGAGGTGGGGGCTGGGTTCGGCGGCGGCTAGGGTTGGGCGCCCGGGTCGCCCGCGGGGGGGCGACACGGGGCTGGGGCAGCTATCGAGTCCGAAAATTGGGGGAGAATTTCACTTCCCGGCCTCTCCATCAACTAGGGATGCATACGACCATTTTAGTATGAGTACCAAGATAAGCATGGTCCTCAGAATTTTTTAAATGAGTATCAAGATATTTTTTGACAAGTGGTTCCACCATAAACCAAGCTTGATCCTCAATAAATGGGGGAAAACCCTTGTGCATCACCTGTCAATTCTAGGAATTGAACTCGGGTCGTTAGGCTGCACAACCACATGCCTAACCACTGAGCCAAGGCTCTCTTTGCCTACTTGGCTATGTTTTCGGAAGTTAATTTTGCAAGCTCTGTTTCATTTCCAGAGATGCGATTGCAATGTGTGCTGCTTGCTGTGTTGTGTCTTGTGTGTTCAGTTAGTTGTGGGATCTTGTCTACTGTAATCTTGAGCACATAGCCATTGCTCTATATGTTGTTGTTTCTTTTGCATGCTTCCGCTGGCAGCTATTTTGGGAACTTCTGATATTTTTGTTGTTGCTGAAGAATTAAATCTGCAAATGATTACTTGCATACTCAGTCAAATGCAGCTTGAGTTTTGGGTGTCAACTAGCATACTGTGCCTACATATTACTTATATGCTTGAAGTATTATGCTTATATGCTTGAAAATCTAACCGGAACGCACACAATCTTGGTCATCTTAGGCTTAGTTTGCGCATGATGTTCTGTGCTATACATAGAATTTATTTGTAACCAACTCTTTTTGTTACCGTTGAATAATTAAGACTGCAAATGATCACTTGCATGCTCAGTCAAATGTAGCTTGAGTTTTGGGTGTCAACTAGGCTACTGCCTACATATTATGCTTTATATGCTTGAAGTATTATGTGAACCGATGGAAAATTTAACCGGGATATATACAGTTTTGGTCATCTTAGGCTTAGTTTTTGCATAATTGTACTCTAGTATACATAGAATTTCTTTGTTACCAATGTGGAATGATAGTCGTGAATGTAGCAAAGTTTATAGTCAGCATGCTTCTTAATTAGTAGTGCTCCATTGGCAAGCCTTTCAGTTTTGAACAGGGGGGAATATATATAGAGAGTAGGAGTATGCTTTTTTGGATTGATTAGTGTGTCTGCATGAAACTGTACTTTTGTGGACTACTATGTTGTACTCCCTCCGTAAACTAATATAAGAGCGTTTAGATCACTAAAGTAGTAATCTAAACAATCTTATATTAGTTTACAGAGGGAGTACTGCTTTATCTTTCTTCACTCGCATAGTGTTACACTGAATTTTCATCTACATTGTCAGTTGGAAACTTGAGATCATAGAATTCCTTGGTGTTTTTTCCCCTCTTCTTCAATTCCAAATTGCACACATCAATTGTTTATTAGGTTCCAGACATCACATTCTGGATTTGACCTTCAAGATTTCAGATTACACAATATTTCATTTTTTAAGGAATCAGAGAAGCAATCACATATTTCTTTACCAATCAAACAAGTATATAGATACTTCCTTTTAAAACATACACATGTATTTTTGATAAGAAAAAATACGATGGACATTGACATCCTGTGACATTTACAAGATCTGTCCACACCTACAATTTGATCACTACACTATTGGCTTCCGAGTTGCGACTTCTTGCGCCCTTCATTTCCCTCATCTAATACAACATAATCTCTTTCTTTTAGTCAGACCTTCTGAATCCTGTGTAAAAGTGAGCTTTCCTGTCACACAAAAAACAAGAAACAGGAAAGGTTTTATGATATTGCAGGTCGTCACATGCATGTGCAAACCTGTGATTCTAGCTGGCTTGATGATGTTCAGTAAGATGATGAACTCTGCAGAGTGCACAAGTAATGGGGTTACTACTTGCCTCTGTTTTCAGAAGTTAATTTTGCAGGCTCTGTTTCGTTTCCAGCTGATGCAATTGCAATGTGGTTGCCCCTAATTTCTTGCTTGTTGTGTTTAATTAGTTGTGGTATCTTTCGTCGTCCTGGGATCTTGTCTACTTTAGTCTCGAGCACATAGCCGTTGCTCTATATGTTGTTGTCTCCCTTACATGATGGATGGATCAACTGCCCAAATTGGATTGATTGGTGGATGAATTCAAGGTGTACTAAGCAGCTTTCTTGGAAACTTCTGATTTTTTTTGTCATTGAAGAATTAAAACTGCAAATGATTACTTGCATGCTCAGTCAAATGTAGCTTGAGTTTTGGGTGTCAAACTGTCAACTAGCCTAGTCCTACATATCATAGTCCCTCATAAGTAGAGGATTAGTTCAATTGAACTAAATCAGAGAGGAGCAGTTAGAACTAAAGTAAATCTATTTTGCTTATGGAGCGGGGCAGATCGGGCACCGCTCTGCACCCCTACTTATATGCTTGAAGTATTCTGTGGACAATGGAAAATCTAACCGGGACACATACAATCTTGGTCATCTTAAGCTTAGTTTGAGCATGATGTACTGTACTATACATATAATTTATTGGTGCCTATAAGGAGTATGCTTCCTTTTTATGTATTTTGGTGTCCGCATGAAACTGTACTTCTGTGAAATATTATATTGTACTGGATTTTATTTTTCACTGGCACAAAGTTGCACTGAATTTTCATCACGTTGTCAGTTGGAAACCTGAATCAGAGAATTCCAGGTTTTTTCCTCTTCTTCAATTCCAACTTGCACACTTCAATTGTTTATTAGATTCCAGACATCATATTCTAGATTTGACCTTTTTCAGATTACACAAGATTTCATTTAAAAAAAATCAGAGAAGCAATCACATATTTATTTACCAATCAAACAAGTATGGATACCTCCTTCCAAAACATACATATGTATTTCGATAAAAAGAAATACGATGACACTGACGACCCTGTGACACTTGATCCTCTCAATACAAGATCTGTCTACATTTACGATTTGATCACTACACTATTGCTTGCGGGTTGCGACTTCCTGCACCCTTCTTTAATCTAATATAACATAATCTCTTCCCTTTAATCAGACCTTCTGAATCTCTTTATCCAAAAAGACGTTCTGAATCTTGTATAAGTGAGTTTTGCTGTTAGAGAAAAAACAAGAAACAAGAAACGTTTTATCATATTGCAGGTAGTAGCATAGTTACTATAAGGCCATAGAGTTGAACAGATGAACTTAACTCGCCAAGGAGGAATGGCAACTGAGAAGAAAGGTAGCAGGTAGTAGCATAGTTACTATATGTGCAGCTGTGCACTGCAACCATTGCAAGGGTCATGTTTGCGAAAATATTGCCCATGGTATGGACAATAGCCAAAGGAAGGGCAGCAACAAGCTGGGAAACAGAAGCAAAACTGACACTAAATTTCCCCATCGTGTCGAGCATCTGGATGTTTCTCAGCAAAGTAACTAAAAGGTGACACCATCCACATGCATAATGCTGAATTTCAGAACCTGAAGCAGCGAGTGTGCAGTGTGCAAGATGTGACTAGAGAAAAAGAATAAAAGCTTGGTTAAAGAATCGAAAGCGCTGAAGGCTGAAACTGCTGAATAGCAGTGAGAAATTATCGTTGCTGTATGTATGCTGTTGGTTGCTCGGAATAGCAGTGTGAATTTCTGAAAATTCACACAAAAACGTCTCTGTAATCTGTAGGCAATTCTTGCGCCCAAACCAATCTGCAGGTGCAACCGTACAAATGACTGTAAGCCGAGGAACATTTGGTCTGTACTCTGTAATCAACTATGAAGAACATAGCATCGATTGCTGAACCTGACTGCAGGCGACGTCAAGGCAGGCACTGCCAGGAGGTTCCCGAAGGCGGATAGGTTCTCAACGCGCAGATGTCGGGTCCTCCCGGAGCAGCCCCTCGACGGCGGTGTTGACGGACTCGGCGAGGAGGGCCTCCGCGAAGCGCATACGCTTCCCGCGGCCGTCGACAGATGGCCTCACGGCACCCGCGCGAGGCGGGGAAGTGGGGCCGTGGGGATGCGGCGTGGGAAATGAGGGCCAGCTGCCGGACGAGGGATGCGGCGACGGACGACGACGGCGGCTTGGCGAGGGCTGGGCCAAGAGCGTGTCGTGCCATTGGATCCTTTTTGGTGGACAGGTGTCCTGTATCGGAGGCGACTATGCGCAGGGAGCAGTTTCGACCCGCTCCACCCAATTTTTATTCCCATTGCAATAGGCTACCCTATCCTAATGCAGAAAACAATATAAATATTTACCATAATAAATACAATATAAAGTCAGATCAAATGTTCAGATTTGTAGAAAACAATATAAATATTTACCATAATAAATACATATGATGTGAAAATATTCAATTGATGAATCCAATACTCCCTTCATTTTTATATACAAGGCCACTACCAAACTTACAATTTGCAACTATACAAGGCCACTAACACTAATCGAGACGAAATTAATTATGTTTGCCTCATTTTAGCAAAGGAAGGACATTAACTATCCCTTGCATGCATGCAGGTGTGAGGAGGTTGGCTTGAATGTGCCTCATTAATCAACCAAAAAGGAGTGAAAGCGTTGGCTTGCTATGGGTAGAAGAGAAAAACACACATTAATTAACACGTTAAACAAGGAGACAAGTTGGCTTTCAACATTGGCTTGAGCATGCATTAACTTTTGCCTTGGTACCTATAATATAGGTTTGTGGCCTTGTATACAAAAATGGAGGAAGTAGTATTGATTTGGTATTGTAGTTTTTCTTTAACATAGTTCCATCGAAGTCGCTCGCTGGTATTTTAGTTGTTAATAACTAGGAGTATTTTATATAGACTTGATCAAACCTTACAAAGTTTGCCTTAATACAAGGCTAATATACAGAGTAAATAAAAGCGGAGTGTCGGTGTGAAAACCGGCAGACCTCGGGTTAGGGGTCCCGAGCTGTGGACTCGGATGGATGGTAACAGGAACAAGGGAGATAGTATTTACCCAGGTTCGGGCCCTCTTGATGGAGATAAAACCCTACGTCCTGCTCTTGTTTATATTCATGATGGCATATCGAGTACAAGCTAGATCTACCTCAAGATCGTAAGTTGCATTCTAACCCCTAGGGCTAGGTGAATGAGGTTGTGTTGAAGTCCCCTCTATGGGCTAAACCCTTTGGCTTATATACACGCCAGGTAAGGCATCTAGAGTTACATAGTCAGTATCTGGGGGAGATCACACGGAGGCGGCAGGAGAAGTCTTGGGGTGCACGTCAAGTCTTCGGCAGACGAGGTCTTGCACAACCGTGTAGCTTCCGGAGTCCACCTCGACGAAGTGAGGGCCCACTGACCCAGCCTGAGGATCATGGGCCGACTAGGTTAGTATCCCCTAGTCCAGTGCCCCGTCAGTAGCCCCTGAACTAGTCTTCGACACCGAGGACGACGCTCTTGGACTTCGGTTCCGGAGATTTTGGCTCGACAGGCGAGTTCCCGTGCATGATCCCTTCAGTTCGGCTTCAAAAGTCCTCGGCAAGTTTGACGGTCTTACTTGGGGGCCCAGCCCCACCGCACGTGGCCTCTGATTTCTGACCTTGGTAACCGTGTCTCCTGGGGAATCGAGTCGCTTTACGGCGAGACGTCGAAGCGTCGGCCTCTCTCCCTTTTTTATTTATGAGCGGGCGCATGGATTTACAACATATCCCAGCCCTCCTCCTTGAGCAAACCGCACAAGTCCTCCTTTTCTCCCAAGTCTAGCCTCGAGAACTTTCTATGGTGAGCGACGCGGGTTCTTCGAGGCGCCCTCATGGCCCCGTTAGAGGCGATTGAGGCAGCTTCGTCGTCTCGTGCATCAACTAGAGCGTCTGGCTACCCAAGTTGCATCTTCTGATGGGATTCTTCACCGACTTTGTCCCCGTTCGACCCACGAGATCCTTGGCTCATAAAAAAAAGATTGGGATAGGATAAGGATCACCTAGATCCCTTGGATGGAGGAGGAGGATCTACATCAACGTAGGAGACCCGAGAAGGCCTCCTATATAAACTCCTCCAACCCTAGCCACCACAATAAGCCATCATGATCCACCACGACTCCGGGCAGCAGCATCATCGGGCCCTGATTCTGGCTAGGCCATGTGCGCCAGAGACATCTCCCTCTCCGTCTCCATCTTCACACTTGTAGTTTGTAAGATTGAACATGTTCATGACATCAATGAATCATACCTCTTTGTGTGTCTTTTCATCTATATGTTTGAGTGATTGATCCGGTTCTAGGTTGAGGTATGATCTAGTATGCAAAATTAGTCTTTGTGGCATGATCTAGTATTTACTCACGTTGCACGTAATGTTGGGAGACATCCTTTCTTGTGATCTTGTTATCACCTGCACGTATACTTGTCCTAGTATTCTTCTACCTCTAACATGCCTCGCTAGTACTAGTCGGACCGAAGCCTAGACACCGTCTGTCGCTCTATTCAATCCTACGGTTACAAAAACCCCCTTCTTTACTTTATGTTCTAACTTAGTTTATTGTTGCGTTCTAACTTGTAGTTTAGTAAACCCCTTTTATTCTCTCTTTCCTAGCAACCGTAGAATAGACTATTTCCAAACTATGCTTTGGGTGCAAACGTCGGCGTGCAGACAATGTAGATGCGGGGTTGGTAGTGTCTTCCTATTCGCTCCATGTGGGATTCGACACTTACTTACCACGAAATGCAATAGCCACGTACCCTTTCAGGTCATCAATGTTGTTGGGACACGCGGTACGCTACGCTAGCACCAAATAAAATTTTCTACCGCGCACCCAAGATCATGCTGCTGGAAATAGATTACGAGATCGGGTTTACCAGTAGACGCGTAGTCACCGCAGCGGAAGTAGAGTTGGTGATGCGTGTAGTCGATCTCTCAGCCCGTCTCCTCCTCGCGTTGCCGATCTCCCGCGAACAGCGAAGACCCTCGAACGGTGATCTCCCGCGAACGGCACCTCGCGGTTCCCTCGAACGGTTCGTCCAAGCACCGCAGATGCGATGCCTCCAAGGTATCCACACGTATGGGGACAACGTCGAGCGGCGAACTGCTAGGTCCGGTCGCGCGGCATGGGTGTGGGGAGTGGCGGTGGCTAACCAGGGTTCCAAAGATTAACCCTAAGTGGTGCGCCCACTCCCCTTTATATAGACCTCCAAGGTGGGCTCAACACTTGAGCCCACTAGGAGTCCACATCCATTTTCCACTCGGATCCAATCTGAATGGGCTGCAGCCCCTTAAGTGTGAGACCCTATAGGTTCACGTACGCATGGACACGGCCAAGTCGATAGTTGGTAGCGGCTCCTGGCAGAACGTGCCAACTCCCATGTGTGCGTAAAGTCGTTTGACGAACCTCAACAATGTGTCATATGCAACATTCCTTTTGCCTCACGATATTTGTTGTCGATCTCAAGGAAAGTACTTGTCACCCTTGTGATAGCTCGACCTCTCTTCCCGAAACCGTGATACAGATTCCCGAACTAGGTTAACACTTAACCCAAGTCGCATGGCCATGCTTTATGAATCTGATCACCCGAGAGGGCCCAGAGAATATCTCTCCAAATAGGAGGGGCAAATCCCATCTTGGTCAACCATGTCTCGCGGCATGTCTCATGACTCATCCGAAAGCTACCTTTATAACTACCCAGTTACGGAGTAGCATTTGATAGACCCTAAGTGAGTCGATCCTCATCCGGAGAACATGTGAGGACCTCGGGTCTAGGACATGGCATAGACATTGTACCTGAGACTAACAGATGACAATCTCTCGCCGCGTCTCAAAGTGGGTATGTCCGACTTGGTGATCTCCATCCCCGAGTCCATACTATCGGTTTAGCACCTCCATGCATATGACTTGTGAAACATAGTCATCAACCGAGTCGTATACTAGTCAAGGATATGTGTCCGCATAACCTTATCAACTAGGGACCATTAGAACAATCATCATACAATCCATAATTCCACAAACAAGTCATATACTTATTGATACATATCACTGATGATTTTCAAGGACAATACAAAGGACTCATGAATACATATGGAAATATCATCATCACATGATTGCCTCTAGGGCATATCTCCAACAAATGTCGTCATCACGGGTTCTACTCTTTCAACCTGATCCGTGAGTACACCGTGACCCCGATGCCTCACCAGGTACATGCACTCCCTATTTACTTGATCCGCTTCCACCTAGAATTTCTTCCTAACCTATTTATTACTTTTGATTTCTTCCAAGTTGCACAAGATGGATGCATGAGTGTCATCTAGTGTGTGCGGATTGGGTTGGCAGGGATGTTGTCCGCCACGTTTACATGCTCGAATTTTTCTCATCCCACGCTCATGTGCAGCTCATTTTAGCCTATACCTCGACTAGGTAGATTACCGACGATGATGACTACCAGCCATCTCCTCCACTGCTTATGAAGATGCAAGATTAGTCGTGCCACTTTTGCTCAGGATTTACCGTATGAACTAATCATGAGGTCGACTGCTGGTTAGAGTATTTATGCCCCTACTAAATAGTGAAGTTGTGGACATACAAGCATTGGCAAGACTTCTGCATACAAGAGACTTGACAAAAGATTTAGAGGTTGAGGAGCACATGAAAACACTTTGCAATTATGATAGAAAGTCATGGTGTAATCATTGATATTGATAGTAACATGCATTAATATTTCAAATTGTTAATTCTGCTAATTTTGACTTGAGAAAAATGTTATTGTCCAAAGTACATCCTTTTAGGTTTAACTATATTATTCACTTGGCGGTAAAACAAATGTTTTAGAATTGCATTTGTGGGGTAGATTGTTTGGAAGGTGTATGCTAGTTCTTTACCGATTAGAAAATTATTGGAGCTTATTTTTTTATTAAAAATCAAAATATACGTTTTGGTTATTAGGTGACTAATGAATAGTGGAAGACTAAATGACATGGGAATACCTACGGGGTAGGCCCATGGATGCGTATGACCCAGGAAAACATGAATCCTAGGTGGCATTGTTAGCTTCCATACAGCAGGAGGATAAACAGGGCTGACTCCCCTAAAATTAGTAACAATATAAAGAGAACTAGAAGAAAATTGACCAAAATTCTCATATTGCCTGATCAATGAGTCACAATCATCAAAATAAGCATTGCTTTTGACAATCTCCTCTATCTCATACCACAATTCATCAGGCTTTCCTTGAAAATCCTTCCAAAGTGAGTTTGATAGTCTGTCCATCCCAAACATGTTGATGATATTATTTGTTCCCTATAGATACAATATAAATCCCAGTACTGAACAGCTAGGGGGGAGGAGCCAAACTAAGTATCCACCTAGAATATAATGTTTTTGCCACTACCTACAATCCGTTTGGATAATATTTTAACAACTCTCTAGCAGCCCACATGACCCCTTTCTGAAACTTAGATACTCCTACAATATAACTAGTAAAGATATTTGGGGAAGAAGAACAATACTTTGAATCTACAAACTCCCTCCTAAATTTTCCTTCCCAGCCATGTATGTTTTAACCCATGAGCCAAGGAGACAGATATTCAAATCTAGTTGATTGGTATACCACTCCATACTCCTCTATTAGACATACCAATTGCCAATTCGCTAAGTGGATATTCATATGCCCCTCAAAATCATTCCATAGGCACTTGGCCATCTAGGAATTAAGGAGATCAATTGCCCTCTTAGGGAATTCGAAGAAGGAGAGAAGATACACAGGGATGCTGGCCAGGCAAAATTTGATTAAAAATATTCTACCCCTATATGAAAAAAGCTACCCTCTTCATCCAGCTACCCTTTTAAGGATTTTGTCCAACAAGAGTTGAAGATCCTCTCTGGAGAGCCTATCATGGTGTAAGGGAACCCCTAAGTATTTAATATGGAAAGCACCCACATGACACCCAAAATAGCAGACAAATCTACAGTCTCCAGATGGTTTGAGCCCATGGGATTAGCTCACCTTATAATATTAAATCTTTATCCCAGGCACTTGCTGAAAGATAGTAAGTATACATTTCAACTTAACGACCATCTTAGGGTCACTGTCTACAAATATAATGTTGTCATCTGCATATTGCAGTCTGATAACCCCCCTACAACAAACATCATGGCACATGCCTCAAATAATTAAGATCTTCACTAGCAACCTTAATGAGCCTCCTAGTGAGCACATCTACTACCAGGTTAAAAAGTAAAGGTGATAAAGGATCATCTTGCCTAAGCCTTTTTCTAGTGAGGAAGTAAAACCCAGTTTCAGATTTATTGAGTTTGACGCCAACGTACCCCCCCCCCCCGCCCCTCATGGGTGATTTTTTGGATCCGACCAATCCACCTCATGCTACACCCTCTATAGAGGAGGAGTTCCTCCGGGAAGTGAAGCTTGACTGTATCAAAAGCTTTTTTCATATCTAATTTCAAGACTACTCTGTTGCTATTGGACTTCATCAACTCTTTTTTCTCTACTTCTGCTACGTGGATTGTTGGTGAGATGATCGTTACTTGTAGGGAATGGCTAGGCGCCAGTCGCCTGAAAAATAGGAAACCGGTCAGTCGATTCTCTCTCCTCCCATCTCAATTGTTGGATCAAGATCCAACAAACACCGCTCATCTTGAACGTCCAAACCGGTATTGTTTTTCTTCTTCTTCTCTCACCCCGGCCGATCCAGCCAGGGCCTAACCGTCTGCCTTGGACGCCCACGACCAATAGCGCTCCTGCAACCGCCATGCCATCCCCCTGCCCCCCCAACCGTCGCCACTGCCTCCCCCGGCCATTCCTCTAACCCCGACAACGATCAGTTTTTTCCGGCGAACTAGCACCACCCCCACACCTCTAAGATAGACCTAGAGGGCTTTTCTGGCGAGCTCTTGCCTTCCCACCGGTGGTTCCTTCTTTCACGTGAAAATCGACTAACCCAAATTCTAAATTCAGACGAGTTTCTATCATGTTACTATTGGGGAATGTAGTAATTTCAAGAAATTTCCTACGCACACGCAAGATCATGGTGATGCATAGCAACGAGAGGGGAGAGTGTCGTCCACGTACCCTCGTAGACCATAAGCAGAAGCGTTATGACAACGCGGTTGATGTAGTCGTACATCTTCACCATCCGACCGATCTAAGTAGCGAACGCACGACACCTCCGAGTTCAGCACACGTTCAGCTCGATGACGTCCCTCGAACTCACGATCCAGCAGAGCTTCGAGAGAGAGTTCCGTCAGCACGACGGTGTGATGACGGTGATGATGATGCTACTGACGCAGGGCTTCGCCTAAGCACCGCTACGATATGACCGAGGTGGATTATGGTGGAGGGGGGCACCGCACACGGTTAAAAGATCAACTGATAAACTTGTGTATCTATGGGGTGCCCCCCTCCCCCGAACATTAAGGAGTGGAGGAGGGGGAGGGCCGGCCCTCCTATGGCGCGCCCTGGAGGAGTCCTACTCCCACCGGGAGTAGGATTCCCCCCTTCCCTAGTTGGACTAGGAGAGAAGGGGGCGAGAGGAAGGAAGGAAAGGGGGCACCGCCCCCCCTCCTAGTCCAATTTGAACCAGAGGGAGAGGGGGCGCGCGGCCTGCCCTGGTCTCCTCTCTCTCTCCACTATGGCCCAATAAGGCCCATACACTTACCGGGGGGTTCCGGTAACTTCCCGGTACTCCGGTAAAATCCCGATTTCACTCGGAACTATTCTGATGTCCAAATATAGGCTTCCAATATATCGATCTTTATGTCTCGACGATTTCGAAACTCCTCGTCATGTACGTGATCATATCCAGGACTCCGAACTACCTTCGGTACATCAAAACACATAAACTCATATTACCGATCGTCACCGAATGTTAAGCGTGCGGACCCTACGGGTTCGAGAACTATGTAGACATGACCGAGACCCATCTCCGGTCAATAACCTATAGCGGAACCTGGATGCTCATATTGGCTCCTACAAATTCTACGAAGATCTTTATTAACAACATACGTTGTTCCGTTTGTCATCGGTATGTTACTTGCCCGAGATTCGATCGTCGGTATCTCAATACCTAGTTCAATCTCGTTACCGACAAGTCTCTTTACTCATTCCATAATACATCATCCCTCAACTAACTCATTAGTCACATTGCTTGCAAGGCTTATAGTGATGTGCATTACCGAGAGGGCCCAGAGATACCTCTCCGACAATCAGAGTGACAAAATCCTAATCTCGATCTATGCCAACTCAACAAGTACCATCGGAGACACCTGTAGAGCACCTTTATAATCACCTAGTTACGTTGTGACGTTTGGTGGCACACAAAGTGTTCCTCCGGTATTCGGGAGTTGCATAATCTCATAGTCACAGGAACAGGTATAAGTCATGAAGAAAGCAATACCAATATACTAAACGATCAAATGCTAAGCTAACGGAATGGGTCAAGTCAATCACATCATTCTCTAATGATGTGATCCCATTAATCAAATGACAACTCATGTCTATGGCTAGGAAACTTAACCATCTTTGATTCAACGAGCTAGTCAAGTAGAGGCATACTAGTGACACTTAGTTTGTCTATGTATTCACACATGTACTAAGTTTCCGGTTAATACAATTCTAGCATGAATAATAAACATTTATCATGATATAAGGAAATATAAATAACAACTTTATTATTGCCTCTAGGGCATATTTCCTTCAGTCTCCCACTTGCACTAGAGTAAATAATCTAGATTACACAGTAATGATTCTAACACCCATGGAGTCTTGGTGCTGATCATGTTTTGCCCGTGAGAGAGGCTTAGTCAATGGGTCTGCAACATTCAGATCCGTATCTATCTTGCAAATCTCTATGTCTCCCTCCTTGACTTGATCGCAGATGGAATTGAAGCGTCTCTTGATGTGCTTGGTTCTTTTGTGAAATATGGATTCCTTTGCCAAGGCAATTGCACCAGTATTGTCACAAAAGATTTTCATTGGACCCGATGCACTAGGTATGACACCTAGATCGGATATGAACTCCTTCATCCAGACTCCTTCATTTGCTGCTTCCGAAGCAGCTATGTACTCCGCTTCACACGTAGATCCCGCCATGACGCTTTGCTTAGAACCGCACCAACTGACAGCTCCACCGTTCAATATAAACACGTATCCTGTTTGTGACTTAGAGTCATCTGGATCAGTGTCAAAGCTTGCATCGACGTAACCATTTATGACGAGCTCTTTGTCACCTCCATAAACGAGAAACATATCCTTAGTCCTTTTCAGGTATTTCAGGATGTTCTTGACCGCTGTCCAGTGATCCACTCCTGGATTAGTTTGGTACCTCGCCCTGCTAAACTAATAGCAAGGCACACATTAGGTCTGGTGCACAACATTGCATACATGATAGAGCCTATGGCTGAAGCATAGGGAACACCTTTCATTTTCTCTCTATCTTCTGCAGTGGTCGGGCATTGAGTCTGACTCAACTTCGCACCTTGTAACACAGGCAAGAACCCTTTCTTTGCTTGATCCATTTTGAACTTCTTCAAAACTTTATCAAGGTATGTGCTTTGTGAAAGTCCAATTAAGCGTCTTGATCTATCTCTATAGATCTTGATGCCCAATATATAAGCAGCTTCACCGAGGTCTTTCATTGAAAAACTCTTATTCAAGTATCCTTTTATGCTATCCAGAAATTCTATATCATTTCCAATCAACAATATGTCATCCACATATAATATTAGAAATGCTACAGAGCTCCCACAGTTCATAAGGCGTCGTCTCAACGGATTTAGATGGTGCCCTATTTAACGTGAATGCAGCCGTCTCTTAAGCATAACCCCAAAATGATAGCGGTAAATCAGTAAGAGACATCACAGATCGCACCATATCTAGTAAAGTGTGATTACGACGTTCAGACACACCATTACGCTGTGGTGTTCCGGGTGGCATGAGTTGCAAAACTATTCCGCATTGTTTCAAATGAAGACCAAACTCGTAACTCAAATATTCTCCTCCACGGTCAGATCGTAGAAACTTTATTTTCTTGTTACGATGATTTTCCACTTCACTCTGAAATTCTTTGAACTTTTCAAATGTTTCAGACTTATGTTTCATTAAGTAGATATACCCATATCTGCTCAAATCATCTGTGAAGGTGAGAAAATAACGATACCCGCCGCGAGCCTCAACATTCATCGGACCACATACATCAGTATGTATGATTTCCAACAAATCCGTTGCTCGCTCCATTGTTCTGGAGAACGGAGTTTTAGTCATCTTGCCCATGAGGCATGGTTCGCAAGTACCAAGTGATTCATAATCAAGTGATTCCAAAAGTCCATCAGAATGGAGTTTCTTTATGCGCTTTACACCAATATGACCTAAACGGCAGTGCCACAAATAAGTTGCACTATCATTATCAACTCTGCATCTTTTGGTTTCAATATTATGAATATGTATCACTACTATCGAGATTCAACATAAATAGACCACTCTTCAAGGGTGCATGACCATAAAAGATATTACTCATATAATTAGAACAACCATTATTCTTTGATTTAAATGAATAACCGTCTCGCATCAAACAAGATCCAGATATAATGTTCATGCTCAACGGTGGCACCAAATAACAATTATTCTGGTCTAAAACTAATCCCGAAGGTAGATGTAGAGGTAGCGTGCCGACCGCGATCACATCGACTTTGGAACCATTTCCCATGCGCATCGTCACCTCGTCCTTAGGCAATCTTCGCTTAATCCGTAGTCCATGTTTCGAGTTGCAAATATTAGCAACAGAACCAGTATCAAATACCCAGGTGCTACTACGAGCATTAGTAAGGTACACATCAATAACATGTATATCACATATACCTTTGTTCACCTTGCCATCCTTCTTATCCGCCAAATACTTGGGGCAGTTCCGCTTCCAGTGGCCAGTCCCTTTGCAGCAGAAGCACTCAGTCTCAGGCTTAGGTCCAGACTTGGGCTTCTTCACTTGAGCAGCAACTTGCTTGTCGTTCTTCTTGAAGTTCCCCTTCTTCCCTTTACCCTTTTTCTTGAAACTAGTGGTCTTGTTGACCATCAACACTTGATGCTCCTTCTTGATTTCTACCTCCGCAGCCTTTAGCATCGCGAAGAGCTCGGGAATTGTCTTATCCATCCCTTGCATGTTATAGTTCATCACGAAGCTCTTGTAGCTTGGTGGCGGTGATTGAAGAATTCTGTCAATGGCACTATCATCCGGAAGATTAACTCCCAGTTGAATCAAGTGATTATTATACCCAAACATTTTGAGTATATGCTCACTGACAGAACTATTCTCCTCCATCTTGCAGCTGTAGAACTTATTGGAGACTTCATATCTCTCAATTCGGGCATTTGCTTGAAATATTAACTTCAACTCCTGGAACATCTCATATGCTCCATGACGTTCAAAACGTCGTTGAAGTCCCGGTTCTAAGCTGTAAAGCATGGCACACTGAACTATCGAGTAGTCATCAACTTTGCTCTGCCAGACATTCATAACATCTGGCATTGCTCCTGCAGCGGGTTTGGCACCCAGCGGTGCTTCCAGGACGTAATTCTTCTATGCAGCAATGAGGATAATCCTCAAGTTACAGACCCAGTCCGTGTAATTTCTACCATTATCTTTCAACTTTGCTTTCTCAAGGAACGCATTAAAATTCAACGGAACAACAGCACGGGCCATCTATCTACAACAACATAGACATGCAAAATACTATCAGGTACTAAGTTCATGATAAATTAAAGTTCAATTAATCAAATTACTTAAGAACTCCCACTTAGACAGACATCCCTCTAATCATCTAAGTGATCACGTGATCCATATCAACTAAACCATGTCCGATCATCACGTGAGATGGAGTAGTTTTCAATGGTGAACATCACTATGTTGATCATATCTACTATATGATTCACGCTCGACCTTTCGGTCTCAGTGTTTCGAGGCCATATCTGCATATGCTAGGCTCGTCAAGTTTAACCTGAGTATTCTGCGTGTGCAAAACTGGCTTGCACCCGTTGTATGTGAACGTAGAGCTTATCACACCCGATCATCACGTGATGTCTCGGCACGATGAACTTTCGCAACGGTGCATACTCAGGGAGAACACTTATACCTTGAAATTTAGTGAGAGATCATCTTATAATACTACCGTCAATCTAAGCAAAATAAGATGCATAAAAGATAAACATCACATGCAATCAATATAAGTGATATGATATGGCCATCATCATCTTGTGCCTTTGATCTCCATCTCCAAAGCACAGTCATGATCACCATCGTCACCGGCGCGACACCTTGATCTCCATCGTTGCATCGTTGTCGTCTCGCCAACTATTGCTTCTACGACTATCGCTACCGTTAGTGATAAAGTAAAGCAATTACATGGCGATTGTATTTCATACAATAAAGCGACAACCATATGGCTCCCGCCAGTTGCCGATAACTTTGTTACAAAACATGATCATCTCATACAATAAAATTTAGCATCATGTCTTGACCATATCACATCACAGCATGCCCTGCAAAAACAAGTTAGACGTCCTCTACTTTGTTATTGCAAATTTTACGGGGCTGCTACGGGCTGAGCAAGAACCGTTCTTACCTACGCATCAAAACCACAACGATACTTCGTCAAGTATGTGATGTTTTAACCTTCAAAAGGACCGGGCGTAGCCACACTCGATTCAACTAAAGTTGGAGAAACTGACACCCGCCAGCCACCTCTGTGCTAAGCACGTCGGTAGAACCAGTCTCGCGTAAGCGTACGCGTAATGTCGGTCCGGGCCGCTTCATCCAACAATACCGCCGAATCAAAGTATGACATGCTGGTAAGCAGTGTGACTTGTATCGCCCACAACTCACTTGTGTTCTACTCGTGCATATAACATCTACGCATAAACCTGGCTCTGATACCACTGTTGGGGAACGTAGTAATTTCAAAAATATTCCTACGCACACGCAAGATCATGGTGATGCATAGCAACGAGAGGGGACAGTGTCGTCCACGTACCCTCGTACACCGTAAGCGGAAGCATTATGACAACGCGGTTGATGTAGTCGTACGTCTTCACGATCCGACCAATCCAAGTACCGAACGCATGACACCTCTGAGTTCAGCACACGTTCAGCTCGATGACGCCCCTCGAACTCAGGATCCAGCAGAGCTTCGAGAGAGAGTTCCATTAGCACGACGGCGTGATGATGGTGATGATGATGCTACCGACGCAGGGCTTCGCCTAAGCTCCGCTACGATATGACCGAGGTGGATTATGCTGGAGGGGGGCACCGCACACGGTTAAAAGATCGACTGATAAACTTGTGTATCTATGGGGTGCCCCCCTCCCCCGTATATAAAGGAGTGGAGGAGGGGGAGGGCCGGCCCTCCTATGGCGCGCCCTGGAGGAGTCCTACTCCCACCGAGAGTAGGATTCCCCCCTTCCGTAGTTGGACTAGGAGAGAAGGAAGGGGAAGAGAGGGAGGAAGGAAAGGGGGGGCGCCGCCCCCCCTAGTCCAATTCGGACCAGAGCGAGAGGGGCGCGCGGCCTGCCCTGGTCTCCTCTCTCTCTCCACTATGGCCCAATAAGGCCCATACACTTACCGGGGGGTTCCGGTAACTTCCCGGTACTCCGGTAAAATCCCGATTTCAGCCGGAACTATTCCGATGTCCAAATATAGGCTTCCAATATATTGATCTTTATGTCTCGACCATTTCGAGACTCCTCGTCATGTCCGTGATTATATCCGGGACTCCGAACTACCTTCGGTACATCAAAACACATAAACTCATATTACCGATCGTCACCGAACGTTAAGCGTGCGGACCCTACGGGTTCGAGAACTATGTAGACATGACCGAGACTCATCTCCGGTCAATAACCAATAGCGGAACCTGGATGCTCATATTGGCTCCTACAAATTCTACGAAGATCTTTATCAGTCAAACCGCATAACAACATACGTTGTTCCCTTTGTCACGGTATGCTACTTGCCCGAGATTCGATCGTTGGTATCTCAATACCTAGTTCAATCTCGTTACTGGCAAGTCTCTTTACTCGTTCCGTAATACATCATCCCGCAACTAACTCATTAGTCACATTGCTTGCAAGGCCTATAGTGATGTGTATTACCGAGAGGGCCCAGAGATACCTCCCCGACAATCGGAGTGACAAATCCTAATCTCGATCTATGCCAACTCAGCAAGTACCATCGGATACACCTGTAGAGTGCTACGTCTTGAGCTTGCGTTAGTTTTCCTTGAAGAGGAAAGGGTGATGCAGCACAGTAGTGTAAGTATTTCCCTCAGTTTTTGAGAACCAAGGTATCAATCCAGTAGGAGGCTCCTCAAAAGTCCCACGCACCTACACGAACAAACAAGAACTCGCAACCAACGCAATAAAGGGGTTGTCAATCCCTTCACGGCCACTTGCGAAAGTGAGATCTGATAGAGATAATATGATAAGATAATATTTTTGGTATTTTTGTGATATAGATTGGAAAAGTAAAAGATGCAAATAAAAGTAGATTGAAAGCTTATATGATAAAAGATAGACCCGGGGGGCATAGGTTTCACTAGTGGCTTCTCTCAAGATAGCATAAGTATTTCGGTGGGTGAAGAAATTACTGTCAAGCAATTGATAGAAAAGCGAATAATTTTGAGATTATCTAGGCATGATCATGTATATAGGCATCACGTCCGTGACAAGTAGACCGAAACGATTCTGCATCTACTACTATTACTCCACACATCGACCGCTATCCAACATGCATCTAGAGTATTAAGTTCATAAAGAACAGAGTAACGCATTAAGAAAGATGACATGATGTAGAGGGATAAACTCATGCAATATGATATAAAGCCCATCTTTTTATCCTCGATGGCAACAATATAATACGTGCCTTGCTGCCCCTGCTCTCACTGGGAAAGGACACCGCAAGATTGAACCCAAAGCTAAGCACTTCTGCCATTGCAAGAAAGATCAAACTAGTAGGCCAAACCAAACTGATAATTCGAAGAGACTTGCAAAGATAACTTAACCACACATAAAGAATTCAGAGGAGATTTAAATATTTCTCATAGATAAACTTGATCATAAACCCACAATTCATCGAATCTCGACAAACACACCGAAAAACGAGTTACATCGAGTAGATCTCCAAGAAGATCAAGGAGAACTTTGTATTGAGATTCAAAGAGAGAGAAGAAGCCATCTAGCTAATAACTATGGACCCGAAGGTCTGTGGTAAACTACTCACAACTCATCGGAAGGGCTATGGTGTTGATGTAGAAGCCCTCTGTGATCGATTCCCCTCCGGCAGAGCGCCGGCGAAGGCGCCAAGATGGGATCTTGCGGATACAGAAGTTTACAGCGGTGGAAATAGTTTTTCGTGGTCGCTTCTGATGTTTTCGGGGTACATGGGTATATATAGGAGGAAGAAAAAGGTCGGTGGACGCTCGAGGGGCCCACGAGACAGGGGCGCGCCCAGTAGGGGTTGGGGGCGCGCCCTCCACCCTCGTGGCCGCCTTGTTTGTTTCTTGACTTGCACTGCAAGTCCTCTGCATCATGTTTGTTCCGAAAAGATCACTCTCGAAAGTTTCATTCCGTTTGGACTCCGTTTGATATTCCTTTTTTGCGAAACACTGAAATAGGCAAAAAACAGCAATTCGGGCTGGGCCTCCGGTTAGTAGGTTAGTCCCAAAAATGATATAAAAGTGTAAAGTAAAGCCCGTAAACATCCAAAACAGGTAATATAATAGCATGGAACAATCAAAAATTATAGATACGTTGGAGACGTATCAAGCATCCCCAAGCTTAATTCCTGCTCGTCCTCGAGTAGGTAAATGATAAAAACAGAATTTTTGATGTGGAATGCTACCAAGCATAATTCTCAATGTAATTTTCTTTACTGTGGCATGATTGTTCAGATCCAAATGATTCAAGATAAAAGTCTTTAAAACATAAAAATAGTAATACTTCAAGCATACTAACAAGAAAGCTTATCCCTACAAAATCATATAGTTAGGCCATGCTTCATTTCTATTACACACAATACTCCCATCATGCACAACCCCGATGACAAGCCAAGCAATTGGTTCTCTTTTTAACGCGCTTCAGCCTTTTTCACTCTTACGCAATACATGAGCGCAAGCCATGGACATAGGACTATATGTGGTATATGGTGGTGGTTGTGAGGACAAAAAAGGAGAAGATAGTCTCACATCAACTAGGCGTATCAACGGGCTATGGAGATGCCCATTAATAGATATCAATGTGAGTGAGTAGGGATTTCCATGCAACGGATGCACTAGAGCTATAAATATATGAAAGCTCAACAAAAGAAACTATGTGGGGGTGCATCCAACTTGCTTGCTCACGAAGACCTAGGGCATTTTGAGGAAGCCCATCATTGGAATATACAAGCCAAGTTCTATAATGAAAAATTCCCACTAGTATATGAAAGTGACAACATAGGAGACTCTCTATCATGAAGATCATGGTGCTACTTTGAAGCACAAGTGTGGAAAAGAGATAGTAACATTGTCCCTTCTCTCTTTTCTCTCCTTTTTTTTCTTTCTCTTTTTCCTTTCTTTTTTTCTTTTTTTCTTTTTTTCGTTTTGGTGGGCTTCTTTGGCCTCTTTTATTTATTTTCCTTTTTTTAAAGTCCGAAGTCTCATCCCGACTTGTGGGGGAATCATAGTCTTCATCATCCTTTCCTCACTTGGGACAATGCTCTAATAATGAAGATCATCACACTTTTATTGATTTACAACTCAAGAATTACAACAATACTTAGAACAAAATATGACTCTACGTGAATGCCTCCGGCGGTGTACCGGGATATGCAATGAATCAAGAGTGACATGTATGAAAAATTATGAAGGTGGCCTTGCCACAAATACAATGTCAACTACATGATCATGCAAAGAGCAATATGACAATGATGGAGCATGTCATGATAAACGGAACGGTGGAGAGTTGCATGGAAATATATCTCGGAATGGCTATGGAAATGACATAATAGGTATGTATGGTGGCTGTTTTGAGGAAGGTAAATGTTGGGTGCATGATACCGGTGAAGGTTGTGTGGTATAATAGAGGCTAGCTAAGTGGAAGGGTGAATGTGCGTATATCCATGGACTCACATTAGTCATAAAGAACTCATATACTTATTGCAAAAGCTTATTAGCCCTCGAAGCAAAGTACTACTATGCATGCCCCTAGAGGGATAGATTGGTAGGAAAAGACCATCGCTCGTCCCCGACCGCCACTCATAAGGAAGACAATTAAAAGAGCACTCCATGCAACAAATTTGTCACACAACTTTTACCATACATGCATGCTACGGGACTTGCCAACTTCAACACAAGTATTTTTCAGTTTCATAATTACCCAACTAGCATGACACTAACATTAACACCTTTATATCTCAAAAAAATTATCAAGCATCAAATTGATCATAGTGTTTAATGCACTTTCTATGATAGTTTTTATTATACCCAACTCGGATGTTCATCATTCTAGGACCAATTTTATAACCATAGCAAATACCATGATGTTCTAAAAGACTGTCAAAATAATATAAGTGAAGCATGAGAGATCAAGAATTTCTTCAAAATAAAGCCACCGCCGTGCTCTAAAAAATATAAGTGAAGCACATAGAGCAAAACTATCTAGCTCAAAAGATATAAGTGAAGCACAAAGAGTATTCTAATAAATTCCTGTCATGTGGGTTTCTCCCAAAAGGTGTGTTCATCAAGGATGATTGTGGTAAACTAAAAATCAAAGACTCATATCATACAAGACGCTCCAAGCAAAACACATATTATGTGGCGAATAAAAATATAGCTCCAAGTAAAGTTACCGATAGACGAAGACGAAAGAGGGGATGCCTTCTGGGCATCCCCAAGTTTAGGCTTTTGGTTATCCTTGAATATCTTGGGGTGCCATGGGCGTTAGCGAAAGAAAACAAAACACCACTTCAAGGTACTGTAATGAACTCATTCTTTATTTATATTGGTGTTAAACCTACTGTATTCCAACTTCTCTATGGTTTATAAACTATTTTACTAGCCATAGATTCATCAAAATAAGCAAACAACACACGAAAAAAAGAATCTGTCAAAAACAGAACAGTCTGTAGTAATCTGTAACTAACGCAAACTTCTGGAACTCAAAAAATTCTACCAAACTAGGACGACCTAGATAATTTGTTTATTGATCTACTTCAATTGGAATCAGTATTTTATCACGTTCTGGTGATTTTAAACAATTGTTTTCGTGAACAGAAAGTTTCTGCAATTTTCAGCAAGATCAAATAACTATCGTCCAAGAAGATCCTATAGGTTTAACTTGGCACAAACACTAATTAAAACATAAAAACACATCTAAACAGAAGGTAGATGAAATATTTATTACTAAACAGAAGCAAAAACAAAAAACACAAAAATAAAATTGGGTTGCCTCCCAACTAGCGCTATTGTTTAACGCCCCAAGCTAGGCATAAAAGCGAAGATAGAGCTGAGTAGTGCCATCTTTGGCACTCAACTCATAAGTAGCTCTCATGATAGATTCATAAGGTAATTTAACTTTCTTTCTTGGAAAGTCCTCCATGCCTTCACTTAATGGAAATTGGAATCTAATGTTCCCTTCCTTCATATCAATAATTGCACCAATCGTTCTAAGGAAAGGTCTACCAAGAGTAATAGGACAAGAAAGATTGCAATCTATGTCAAGAACGATAAAATCTACGGGAACATAATTCCTATTTGCAACAATAAGAACATCATTGATTCTTCCCATAGGCTTTTTAATAGTGGAATCCGCAAGGTGCAAATTTAAAGAGCAATCATCAAGATCATGGAAACCTAGGATATCACATAAAGTTTTCGGAATCGTGGAAACACTAGCACCAAAATCACACAAAGCATAGCACTCATGATCTTTAATTTTAATCTTTATAGTAGGTTCCCACTCATCATTAAGTTTCCTAGGTATAGAAACTTCCAAATTAAGTTTTTCATCATAAGATTGCATCAAGGCATCAACAATATGTTTGGTAAAAGCTTTATTTTGACTATAAGCATGAGGAGAATTCAACACGGATTGCAACAAGGAAATACAATCTACTAAAGAACAATTATCATAATTAAATTCCTTGAAATCCAAGATAGTGGGTACAATGCTATTTAAAGTCTTGACCTCTTCAATCCCACTTTTACCAAGTTTAGCATCAAGATCTAAAAACTCTGAATCATTGGTACGCCTTTTAACTAAAGTTGACTCATCTCCAGTCCCATCATTATTAAGATTCATATTGCAAAACAAAGATTTAATAGGGGACACATCAATGACTTTTAGATCCTCATCATTATTTTCATGGGAACTAGAAGAACACGCTTTTACAAAGCAATCTTTCATAGCACGCAATCTAGCGGCTCTTTCTTTGCACTCATCGATGGAAATTCTCATAGCTTTGAGAGACTCATTGATATCATGCTTAGGAGGAGTAGATCTATGTTTCAAAGAATCAACATCAAGCGAAAGTCTATCAACGTTCCTAGCCAAATCATCAACTTTAAGCAATTTTTCTTCAAGTAAGGCATTAAAATTCTTTTGAGAGATCATAAATTCTTTCACACTATTCTCAAAATCAGAGGGCATCTTAATAAAATTACCATAAGAATTATTGTAGGAATTTCCATAATTATTGGAGGAATTACTAGGGAACGGTCTAGGATTAAAGTTTCCTCTATAAGCATTGTTACCAAAATTATTCCTACCAACAAAATTCACATCCATAGATTCATTATTATTCTCAATCAAAGTAGACAAAGGCATATCATTGGGATCAATAGGAGCATTCTTAGTAGCAAACAATTTCATAAGTTCATCCATCTTTCCACTCAAAACATTAATTTCTTCTATAGCATGCACTTTTTTACTAGTAGATCTTTCGGTGTGCCATGGAGAATAATTAGCCATAATGTTATCAAGGAGTTTAGTAGCTTCCCCTAAGGTGATTTCCATAAAAGTGCCTCCCGCGGCCGAATCTAAAAGATTTCTAGAAGCAAAATTCAATCCAGCATAAATTTTTTGAATGATCATCCATAAATTCAAACCATGACACTACAAAAAAAAGACACATCCGTGACATTTTGGGCCGAACGAAATTTTTTCTGTCATACATATGACACTACTATGATGATAATTCTCACAAAACCCGGTATCATCATAGATGTGGTGGGCTCCTACTTCTATGACAAAAAATCATGACAGAAAATGGGCTTTTCATCCTGGGCGGGCCGGAGACGCAGCTGCATGACATTCTTTGGGCCGTCCATGACGGAAAAAACCGTGGTAGAAGCGAGGGGGAGGAAAATTTCGGGGAGTTCCCGGTTACGGTGGGAGGTCGGGGGCCGAGCGATGCGCGTTTCTCTCCCACACGTACGCGCGTGTGTGCGAGGCGTTGGCTCTAACTGAACCCGAGCGAGGCGTTGGGCTCTAACTGAACCCGAGCGATTGCACTGCAGGCTACGCGTTACTGAACCCGAGCGATCGATCGATGGCTGTTAACTGAACCCGATCGAGTGATCCCTTCGCTACTGCTACTAACTGAAGCCGATCGATTGCATGAACAGTGAGCGTTGCGGGGGGGGGGGGGGGGGGGGGTTGGATGAACAGTGAGCGGTGGCGTTGCCTCTGGATGAACAGGACCCCGTGGTGTGGTGGAGGGCTGGATGAACAATAGACGATGGAGGGGGTGCCCGTGGAGGTGTGGTTGAACAGGACCCCGTGGTGTGGAGAGCTGGATGAACAGTAGACGGTGGAGGGGTGCCCGTGGAGGGGTGGTTGAACAGTAGCCGGTGGAGTAGCGCACGGTGGAGGCTGGATGAACAGGAGCCCGTGGAGGCTGGAGGGGTCGACGGTAGCCCATGGAGGCTGGAGGAGGTCGACGGTGGAGATGAACAGTATCCCATGGAGTCCCGTTTTGCGGTACGCCACACCCCTCCCGATCAACAGGACCCCCGTTTCGACCGTAGGAGGTCCGTTTCGTCCGTTTTGCGGTACGCCACACCCCTCCCGGTCAACAGGACCCCCGTTTCGACCGTAGGAGGTCCGTTTCGTCCGTTTTGCGGTACGCCACACCCCTCCCGATCAACAGGACCCCCGTTTCGACCATAGGAGGTCCGTTTCCTCCGTTTTGCGGTACGCCAGACCCCTCCCGATCAACAGGACCCCGTTCTGAACGTAGGAGGTCCGTTTCCTCCATTGTGCGATACGCCAGGCCTCGTTTCCATCGCCTATTCCGTCCAAGCCCTCCCGATGAACACGACCACGCATTCCGTTCCGACCCAGCCGGTTGGCTCCCACGCGTTCTGTTGCCTCCCGATGAACACGACGCATTCCATTGCCTCCCCATGAACACGACGCATTCCGTTCCCTCCCCATGAACACGACGACGACACTATTTCTCCGTTCCGACCCAGCCATGTACACGAGCCCTGGCCGTACGTATGCGCGAGTAGGCGTTCGAGACCCCGCCCGTATGTACACATACGTGGCCGTATTTTCTTTCTTGCACCATGGCCGTTGTACGTACGTGTACATGCTACGTGTGTGCCTCTACTACGACACGTGCGCGCCTCTACATCCACCAGTATATATGTACGTACACGTTCGCGACCAGAATGACAACGCTACATACGCTTCGACCAGGTGGGTCCCGACTGTCAGGCACTTCCTTGCCTGCGAAGATGTAGCTGGTGGGTCCCAGCAGTCAGGGGGGCGAATCATTTTTTTTTGCCCGGACGCACTTCCTTGTGTGCGAAGATGTAGCTGGTGGGTCCCGGCAGTCAGGGGGAAACGTTTTTTAAGCGAAATATAGTGGCCCGTCCGATGGGTCCCAGCTGTCAGGTGGAGGAATCATTATTTTCCGCATAATAAGGAGGCACTTCCTTGCTGCGGCCGTGGACCCAGCTGTCAGCCTCTCCACGTACAGTCCACGTCCGATGGAAGTCGTTCCTTGACCACGTTGACCACGCCGCGCCGAGAGCACCAGGGCGGTGGACGACGGCGAGGCATAGGAAGGGGACGACGGGGAGCCGGGGAAGACACGGCAATGGAAGCCCGCGCGGAGACGAATACAAGGGTTCACTGGTTCGACTGCGGTGTGAGGCTGCCGTCGCCGCAGGGCCTGGCCAGCGGTGGGAATAGTAGGGGGCGGTGAGGCCTCCGCGGCAGCACAGCCGGCCACGGGAGGCAGGAGCATGCGGCACGACCGGTGCTGCTTTGGGCGGCTGGAGCAAGAAGACCAGAGGTTGAAGAAGCACTACGGCCGTTGGATGGACATCGTACGGTCACTGGAGCTAGAATCATTCATATTGACTAAAGTTGACAAAGGCCCCCATCCCAATCAACTTAGTAGGCCCACAAGTCAGCCTCCCACCATGGTGGGTCCCAGCTAGCAGGGGGAGTATTCATTTTTTTGTGCGTAATAAGGAGGCACTTCCGGTGGGTCTGAGCTGACAGCGGGGGGAACGTTTTTTTCGCGAAATACGCTGGCCCGTCCGATGGGTCCCAGCAATGAGGGGGGAAACGTTTTTTTCGCGAAATAAGGTGGCCCGTCCGGTGGGTCCCTGCTGTCAGGTTGAGGAATAATTATTTTGCGCGTAATAAGGAGGCACTTCCTTGTAGCCGCCTGGACCCAGCTGTCAGCCTCTCCACGTACAGTACTCTTCCGATGGAAGTCGGTCGTTGACCACGTTGACCACGCCGCGCCGAGAGCACCAGGGCGGTAGTCTCGACGACGGCGAGGCCTAGGAAGGGGACGACGCGGAGCCGGGGGAGACGCAGCAGTGGAAGCCCGCGCGGAGAGGAGTACGAGGGTTCACTGGTTCGGCTGCGGTGTGAGGCTGCCGTCGCCGCAGAATAACAGGGGGTGTGGGTGAGTGGAGGGATGACTGGCCAGCGGTGGGAGTAGTAGGGGGCGGTGAGGCCTCCGCGGCATCACAGCCGGCCACGGGAGGCAGGAGCAGGCGGCACGACCAGCGCTGCTTTGGGCGGCTGGAGCAAGAAGATCAGAGGTTGAAGAAGCACGAAGGCCGTTGGATGGACATCGTACGGTCACTGCAGCTAGAATCGTTTATATTGACTAAGTTGATAAAGCCCTTGGTACGTCAACTTAGTAGGCCCACGGGTCAGCTTCCGAAACGGTGCGCCCCAGATGTCAGGGGGAGGAATCATTTTTTGGGCGGGTGAAGCTAGAATATCCGAGATTGAAGAAGAAGCACGGCATCCATTGGATGGACATCCAACGGCCACTGCTGCTAGAACCGTGTGTTGACTATCAGTTGACAAAGCCTTGCATACGCGTCAACTCTGTTTTTTTAGGGGACGCGTCAACTTAGTAAGGCCAGAAGTGTGTGGCAGAGAACTTATAGCCCATTTGAGATTTGTAAGAATGTGTAGCCCATTTTTGAATTCTAATGGAATTTACTACAGCCCATTTACAGTTTGTTAAAAGTACAGCCCATTTCAACCAACCGTTCAAAACAGAATTCAATAAAATTTCCCACATTTTGATGGGATCCGAAATATTTTTATCCCGAAATTTCTAGTCAGATTAAATACAATTTCAATATAAATTTATATTACGTAAAAATCCAACGAAACATTGCGCTCGCAACAATTAATGAAATTAAAATTTTCAATATCCAAAATAATATTTTATAAAGTAATCACGTGTTTGGTGCATTTTTTATAGTTACTGCCCAGTTTTTATAATTACATCCCATTTATTATTTCTTAAAGCCCATTTTCTTGTTAAGCCTAATGCATCCCTCCTAGGAAAGATTTGCAGCCCAGCGGGGCGGAGAATAACAACTTGACCTTGCCTGGGTATTCCTAAAAAAAAGTATAGCTAGGCTAGCCATTTTCAGCTTGAAAAAAATTAATATCTGGGCTGGATATCTGGCCTGGGCTAGACGGGCCACAGCCCGCCCAGTTAATACCTGCAGCGATGTTTTCGTTGTTGTTCAGAGGAGAAAAATTAATATCTGGGCTAAACATCAAAAAACTCTGCAGTGCTCACACCTCAAAAACACAAATACTGCTCGAGCTGCTTGGTCCCAGCTGTCGGCCGCTTCTTGTGCAATTCTCTCGTTTATTGACTACTACATAGGTTGACAATGGTGTGGGACAGTGATGTCAGGAAACCAGGAGGAAGCAAAATAAATTATAGTTATATATATATAATAAGGAGGCACTTGCGTACGTGAGGCTATGGACTTGGTGGGTCCCCATTGTCATCCTCTCCAAGTAAAGTCATCTCCTCGCCCGCGCACGCTTTCCGCCCGAAACAGTCAGCGCCGCCCGCCCCGCTTCCCGGTGCAGGCGATTGCTCCGCCTTCAAACGACACAAGTGCCGTCCGTCCGTCCATCTGCCGCCCACATTAATGATATGCGGTTGCCGAGGCGGCTACTCCGGCACCACACGTCCGTCCCTTCGCCTGCCCACCATTGCTATATAAACTGCTGCGCCGGCCATAGCCGCAGTCATCTGCATCCGTTCCCTTTCTCCTATCCACACCACTACTGCCCACCATGGCTTCCTTGCGCTCTAGCGCTCTTCGGGACGGGCGGACGACGGACCACAAGGAGATGGCAGCCATTGCTGCCGACCGGCTAGCCGGCAGGCAGCCGGAGGATGACGACGTCCCAATGGAGAACATGGTAGTCGACGATCCGGCGCCAACCCCCTCCTCCGCGCCATCCTCGCCGGTGCATTGCACCATGACCATCGGCGAGGCCCGTGCCCAATATATGGACAGGGTGAGGCAGATGCGTGAGGAGCAGTTCCGGGAGGCGCAGGCCGACGCCGCCTACAACCACCATCTCCTCCAGGAGCACCTGCAGGCGGAGGAGCAGATCACCGCGGAGCAGGAGGCGCTGCTCGACTCGTACCGCTCCGCCTGCAAGGGTCGCCTCGAGCGCTGGCGGTACCGCATGCGGGTGGCGGAGGCTGCGGCCGCCTACAAAGAGGCTAGCAAAGAGGGCGATGAAGCGGGCGAGGCGCTGTTTGGCGAGACCGAGGACGAGGCAGAGGACAATGCCGGCTCCGACGAGTCCCCGCTCCGCTGGCGTCGACGAGGCCCTACTCCGCGAGGCCCTGCGGCGCCAACAACGAGGAAGAGGACACCGCCGGCTCCGCCGAGGCCCCACCCCGCCAACAACGAGGCAGAGGACATCGCCGGCTCAGCCGAGGCCCCACCCTGCTGGCAACGTGGGGGAGGATTTCCACCGCTCCAATGAGGCGCCGCCCGCCGGCAACGAGACAGAGGACATCGCCGGCTCCGCCGAGGCCCCGCCCCGCTGCCAACGAGGCCGCTCCACACAGAAAACGAGGAAGAGTAGAACACGGTAGGTCGCCGCCGCTCGGGTCCAAGTAAGGCCACCACTGCTACCCTCCGGTTGAAGCCAAGCTAGGCGGGCTGAACATTGATGGCCGGTTAGCTTCTTGGCGGCGACGTGGAGTCGGAGAGCTGCGCTGGAGAAGAATGCTGCTTCTACTTAACTGCTGGTGCAGTTGGCTGACTGACACGTGGGCCCAACAGGCCACATGTCAGTTACGCAACTGCACCTGCAGTTAAGTCACTGAAGCTTCTGTTCGGCTCAGCGGGACACAGGTGGGTAGCTTCGGTTAATTAATTATACCTCCAGCGCACCCCTTTTTAGTTGAAGAATGTATGAAATGTAATGAAATCCGGCATGTTTATATGAAATCCGACCGTGTATGAATGAATTTATTTCGATTAGTTTGAATTCCTGTATCACTGGCATTGGATGAACATGCAAAACAATACGTACTAGCATTATTCCCAGGGTGATCACCTCGTTTGCAGCAGTTTCACATGTACTCCCTCCGGTCCTTTCTAGTCTGCATACAAGTTTTGTCTGCAGTCAAAGTATCTCTACTTTGACCAATCTTATACAAAAAAGTATGCACTTTCACAATGTGTGAAGTAAAAAGGAACATAAGGAGTACAAAGAGTTTGAGCAACTTTTTAGCGTTTCTGTACATTGCAATCAAACACACAGGCCTGGCAATTCATAGAGAACATTCAAAACAATCGATGATTATGCATCTCAGCGACTCACATGTTAGAGGCAATATTTACTTCACAACTAAAGAATAAAGAAAAAATTGATCGACGCTGCTGACAGCAAAGGGCGTCCCATTCGAAAATATCAAACGCATGTCTTGCTAAAATCAATGAGCAAAATTTGACAAGGTTGTCCCATTCCAAAATATCAAATGCCTACGATTGTGGAACGGGCAGGGTTTGCCATCAGTTCGGACATTGACATGGCACCTCGTGCTAAATAAACCAGCTGTTCTTTTTGTGCAGTTACACCAAAATCAACCAAATTCGCGCGTAGCTTGTATGATTTCGCCCTTATATGTTGCAATGCCTTGAACTTATCGGCACCTCCTTTCTTGTGGTGGAAATGAATGATTCGATGTATTCATGAACATTTTGTGCAGTTCCCATTGAAATCAAGCTGAGCACCCCTGTTTGCACAAATACAAAAAAGTGATTAGTATAAAGCAAACTGTACTATGAATTGACAGTTCAACAGGCACATACATGGTCCATGTAGAGCACACTTTTAGAAAAATGGAACTCACCAGAAAGAATCCTAAAACAACATTGTACTCGCGCATCACAGCAAAAAATGGAGATTTGTCAGTCCTTCTGAGCTGAAGTTAGTTTGGTCTTGTGGGGAGTAATGTAACCATCCTTCAACTGCTCCTTCTGATGAGAAGATAGACAGGGCTTCTTCATCCCGGCATAATCGGAACTAGTCACTTCACGTACTCCATATTCTTCTTCAGAGGAAGATGATCCTGTTGTCCAAAGACAAGAGGACTACTAAATGCTAGCATCCCTGTTTGCTCGAAAAGAAGGAAAGGAAATATTTAAAACAGCACAGATGAAGCACTTCTCAAGGAAAATACCACTTTTTCATGACAGTATCTAAACAGTAGCACAACACCAATAGAGATGACAAAGCTCAATCATATGGATGAAATCAGTGGGCGAGTACCAACCTTTGTCAGGAGGCTTATTGTGTAGAGCATACAGATGAAGCACTTCTCCGGAACCATCTGTTGCTATCTACGGTGGTGGCCATGCTTACTATATACTCCTCGATTAGTTTAATGTTTCCAACATCTTCTTGTGCAGTTCCACTAAAATATATGGTATCTTCAAAGAAGATCCCTGTTTGCACAAGTAGAGATAATTACATATTACATTAAGAGTGGCATCAAATCAGTGGCAAAACAATTGCTCGTTCCAGCCATAGCAATAAATTAAGATGCAAAACTATATCATTACTTGTGTCATCACAGTTCCAGTGCTTCATTACAGCATCGGGAGTTGATTTTTATTTTTCTCCCGCTTGTTCTTCCCCTTCATCACTTGGTTCAATAACAGACAAGCTTCGCCTTCAATGTAAGACTTGGCATGTCAATTAGGGAGCACAAGTATAGTACTAAACTTAATTTTCTGATGAAAGTGGCAAAATACAGGCCAGCAGTTGTGAAATATCCTTATCTTACCTCAATGGGATATTACGGTGCACATACAGATTGGAAGTCTTGTCTCCATTTGTGCAGTTCACTAAAATCAAGCAACATTATCGTACAAGTAGCACAACATATGAAAGCACACTGCAGAATCATGTGAAAGAAGGCTAGTACTGACCTCTCATGATGCGGAATTCAAAAAACTCACAAGAAGAAGATCTGAACCAAATTTGCCTTAACAAATAGGAAGTAAGATCTCCTCTTGTGCAGTTCCACTAAGATCAAGCAATCAAGCAACGTTGTCGGTGTGACATTTTGGTTGAACTGCACACCACTCTTAAAACAAAAGTGTTTTGTGAAGTGCAACAAAAGGTCACAATGGCAACGAGGTGAAGTAGATAACCCTGTTTACAAAAAGGTGCAAAGGAAACAATTATTGGTCAATAACGGTGGATGACACAGAAGCCAACAAAAAGAAGCATCTACCTTATCTAAATGGGAAAGAAAGCAAGACAGTAGCATTTCTCAAACGGTGGCATTGATTAATATTAACATAGAGATTATATTAACAATAAAATTCGTTAAACATGTAATTTGCTTTTAACTGTGGCAATGCATCAATTTTCCAGCGGCATTATTAGAGGGTGTTTGTTTACAGGGACATTTTGGTGTAGGGACTAAAAAAACTCCGTGTCAATCCCATCTAAACCAAACAGGAGGGACTTTTAGGGACTAAAACTGGGCATTTGGGACTAAAGAAAGAAGACCCCGAGGGAGTCTTTTTGGGACTTTTTCCAACAGTTGCCCCTGCCACGCATCGCACCTTGTCTCTATTAGTTCATTACTAGGGGTAACATGGTCTTTTAGCATGTCATTTAATAACCTCTAGTCCATGTTTAGTCCCTGGAACCAAGCAGGTAGGGACTAGGGAGTTTTTAACCAAACAGGGCCTTAGATTAACAACAGCTAATGATTTGCACGGGACAGTGGACGCACCAGCACCATGTGCATCTACCGATGTACTGTGGTCGTGCACAGTCTGTTGCAAAAAAGAACAAACAACCAAGGAGCATATTTGTGTTGGTCCCAGTTTTGTTATCTTTAGACACCTTTCCCTATGTGAGCGCAGCAAATCTAGTCCTGCTCAAACTCTACAGCCTTGTCCCTTCCTTTCCTTTTTGAACTAGTACTTTTGCATACGAACTCGAATGAAAAAGTTTTTTATATGAAAAATCATCTACTCGAAAAGATACATCCAAATTTAACGGGGGAACCCCGTTAAACATTTTCAAAATCCTCAAAAACCTAACAGAAAAAAAGATACGGGGCTTTCAAGATCTAGAGGCAAAAAAATTCAAAAAATTTCAAACTTACTAGTGGCGCACGGGTTGCTAGGTGCGCCACTAGTAACAGAACAAAATATTGGTTTTGAATTTTTTTTGGATTTTTTTTTCAAAAAATGATTCGTAATATGACAGGGAAGTTTGAAATATTTTTCAAAATTTCATCATACTCATGAATATGAACAAAGTCCTAGACATCAACAAGGTTTAATAGGATTGATATGATAGATATATCAACAAGTGGCTGTTAAGTGAGGTGGTGCTGGGGTTGGATAGAACCGCGAAGTTAAGCGTGCTCGGGCTGGAGTAGTGTGAGGATGGGTGACCTTCCGGAAAGTTTGACCACTTAGTGCGATTTGACTTGAAATTAAGCATATTGACCTGAGATTAAGCCATAGTGATTCGAGATTAAGAAAAAATTGAAAAAAAATTTGAACATTTTTTTGAAAATTTTTATTTCTGAAAAAAATAAAAAAAAATTTGAAATTTTTTTTTAAAATATTTCTGAAAAAATATACTAATGACGCACCAGCGGTGCGCCATTAGTAAAAAAATCTAGTGGCGTGATGCTAGTGGCGCACCAGTAGTGCGCCATTAGTAGGCAAAACTGGTGCGCCACTAGTAGGCCTTTTTCTAGTAGTGTATACATCAGTGTTTGGAGTATGTACTAGTAGTTCATATTGAAATCTACTAAAGGACATATATATTCCAAACAATATGATATAATCTCTATAACCAAGCTAGTAGGGACGAGGAGTAAACAGAGGGAGTAGTGAATTTTTCTCCTCGTAATGCGAGCCACCGCGCGCATGGGAGAGGGAGCGGGCGTAAGGAGGAGCAAGCTTCACCTCATCCTGCGAGCCACCGCACCCGTGGGCGGGGGAGACGGCGTACTAAGCAAGCTTCTCCTCGTTCTGCGAGTTGACGGGACACATCAAAAGTACTCCAGTGTATAGAGCCTTGCCTCTAAGGTAGGCCCCACATGGTTTGCCTCTTTTTTTAACATAACACGTCAAGTCGCAATTTGTTTGTTCACCCGTGGTAGACGATCCTCCCTCCACCAAGTGGACAACCAGTACACGTGCCAAATTACCACGTGGGCTGCCTTTTTTGTACAGAAATGAGCTCCACCGTGTACCCGCGCGGGTGTGGTTGGGAAAGAGACGGGAGTACGTGCGCTGTGCATGCATCTCTTCTCTTCGTGCACGTCCCCCACCTACGTGGGTGTGTGTGAGAGATACAAACCACGTTCGTGAGTGTTTTTTGTTTTGGGGTGGGGGTGATTTCGTGAATTATTTGTGGGAATATGTGTCGATGACATCTCAAACAAAATTTTGCATGCAATGTGTGTGAAATGGAGGCCTATCCATATCATACATAGAGGGTCGGGCAATCCACGAGAGGAGAGGGAGGGGTCATAGCTATTGATAGAGTCGAAGAGAGGATCAAGTGGGTGGGTGCGAGATCGATGAAGAGAGCCATCGAAATTGTGTGTGTGTGCAAGTCAAAGATATAGGGCGACTGGCCTACCGGAACGTTAGAGGGCACATGTCAAGTTTGTGTGTGGCAGGGAGACATGACTAGAGCGCTCGATGTATCGGTGTGTGTGGGGGGGAGGGGTAGACAGAGGCCTAACTATAGAGGTAGAACGACTCGTATATGTGTTGAGAAGGAGAGACCCAGCTATGTCTTGAGGGAGATCGGTCGACATCCATACATAACTGAAGGACGGGAAATATGATGGGACAGAGAGAGAGAGAGGAGAGAGAGAGGGAGGGAGAGGGAGGGAGAGGGGTAGAGTGCTGGATGGATGATGGAGTTGCTTCTCGAAGATGGTGGGAGAGGCCTACTAGACAAACTGAGGGTGGAACTGCAATGTTATCAATAAGAGTGGGGATGTGTTTCTGTGTGTGCCTGTGCGTGATAGATCTGTCGGGACGCATCCATGGATGATGAAGGGGAACCATGTGTTTGGTAAGCAAACCTAACTAGATCGGTAGATCAATTTTTGTTTGTCGGAGGAAGGGAGAGACACAACTAATGAGGTAGATCGATTGACGTGTGGGTAAAAACGAGTTATAAGGACCTAGCTAGCTATATGTATAGCGAGAGATCGGTCGGTGTACGTCCATTTGTTAGAGGCAAATAAGGCCCAGTGAGACGGATAGACAGAGAGAATGGAGCTAGGAGGTGGTGCGAGAGGCCCAACTACTAGCTAGATAGGGGGAGGAGTGTGCGGTTGTGAGATCGATGAAAAGAGGGGCGAGAGTTTACACGTGTGTCTGACCGTATGAGAGACACGAGGCAAGGACACATAAAGGAGGAGATTGAAGGTGTTTGTGTATGTTGTAGGCAGGCATCGCTGGAGAGGTTTATTGATCGGTCTGTGTCGGAAAGGAGTTGTGGAGACTCTGGGAGAACAACCTAAAGAAAAAAAATGAATGTGCCCGGTGGATAGAATGCCGAGGGAGGGGGAGGTCGAGGAGGGCGTGTGCATGCACGAGAGAAAGTTAGTGGTAGCTACAAAGGTTAGAGGATTGTGTGGGTGTAAGAGACTAACAAAGATCATAATTTGATATGAAAGCGGATTCATATATTTGAATAGGAGATCATAGTGTTTTAAACATTGCATGCATGAATATAGCGGTGATACACGTGTTGTGCACATGTTATACCATAATGTGATAATGCATGGCATTTGCAACTCACAGCTAAATGCCGAACAATCTAAACCATACTATACATCAAACAATCTCACATTTTATTTGAATTTGTGATAATGTGTGGCGTTTGCAGCTTACAACTAAATATCGAACAATCTAAACAATACTATATATCGAACATTCTCACATTTTATTTGAATTTGTGGTAATGTGTGGTGTTTGCAACTCACATCTAAATACTTGTAGGCGTAGGGGGCGGGGAACCATACATAATGTGATAAACACATTATACATATGAGACATGGTTTAGATTATGAAGATCTAGCTAGAGCTAGAAATGTAATGTGATTTGAAATCAAAATAAAGTGGATTCAAAAAATCTAGTTCGAGTTCATATAGTACACATAGTTCATATGTAACTCGAGACTAATCATGTGGTGTGTTGTGAAGATAATACACAAACGATGGTTTAACTTGACAATAATGATGATTGTAGATCTTATTAAAACAGAGAAATGAATTCAAATGCTTTGACTTCACAACAATCATTACTGTAGATCTTATTCAAATAGAGAAACGAATTCAAATCTAGTTCATATTGAAGCGGTAGTATATACGTTTGGAATGCACTAAAACGTTCATTTGAGTAGTAGGTTGCATGCATTATACACGTAGCGAAATATTTTAATCGAACATAACATGAATTCAAAGTTTTGAATGACATTTGTAGTGCGCATTGATTTGGTACAGTACATGTTAGGCTTGTCCGGAAATTTCAACCCGCGCCTTGTTAGCCCAAAATATTTAAGATATATCTTTGTCTCGTTGTGCTCCGACAACTCCCTCCATCTCAACCCGCGCCTTGCTATTCCGAAATTACAACGCGTGCGAAAACTCCCACCTCCTGTGATATCCCGACACGTGAAATGCCCGTGGTACCCCTGAACCGAAAGAACCGCCTCAAATCGGTGGGGGTACTTTCATAACTTACCCCACATTTCGGACAAGCGCGTCTCTAAGCCATGGTTCCCCACTGCCATCCCGTCCGCCCACCCATTCGTACACCAAGGCCACGAAAACCCGCGGCGAAACCCCACACCCTGCTCCATCCGCCACCCAGCCGGAGCCTCTTCCCCGACGACGTCGTCCACAGCAACACCTCGACGTCCCTCATCCACCGTACCGGATGAGGATCCGTCGTCGATCTCATCGTCCCGCCGGTTCAGCCACCCCGTCCTCCACCTCCAAGGAGCTGCCCCGACGTTCCCCTCGTCTTTCGCGCCACCTCCATTCCCACACCGCCGTCTTCACCTTCACCACCGAAAGAGCATCATCATCACCGTTTCCTCGGATGAAGCTGCGGCCTAATCGGCACCACCAAAGAGGTTGTACACTAATCGCCGCATTTTCTTCTTGATTCGATCTCACGGTGCTGCCGGCGCTCGGTCCCGAGCCGACACGGTGCGGCTCCATCCACGGCGGCGTCGCCGGCCACTTCCTCCACGGCGTCGCTCCCTCGGCGGCGACGTCCACATCAGTAGGAGCTGCTGCTGCTTTAGCTCTCGCTCGCGCTGCGGTTCTGCTCTTGCTCTCGGTCCCTGGCCTGGTCTGCTCTTGCTCGCGCTGCTGCTCTCGCTCTTGCTCTTGCTTGCGATGCTGCTCCGATTTAGCTACACTTCAGTCGACTGAATCGACTTTTGGGTCAGTCAATTTTCAGGTGGGGGGCTCGCCGGGGTGAAGGAAGAACCAGCCGCAGCGGGGAGGGGGGCTCGCCGGAGAGGTACCCCACTATCTCTCTTAGGGTTCAGGATGGGGGCGGTGGTCGCCGGCGATGGCGGGGCGTTGGCGGGGCGGTGGTGTGCGGATCGCCGGAGAAAAAGCTCGGCACGGGGGGGGGGGGCTAGAGGGATGGCCGGGGCGGTGGGGAGTGTTTTCGGGGCGGGCGGGGCGGCGTACCGCCGGCCGCGGGCGGCGGAGGGCTGCTGTTTGGCCGGTGGTGGCTGGCGGCTCAGGGGGGTGGAGGTTGAAGATGAACCGCAGGCCCTTGATTTCGTATCCAACGGCTGTAAAATCGACTGACCAGAGATGAAAAAGTCAGTCGACCGATGTGTAGCCTCACCTTGCTAGTGCGTTCAGTTTCGACAGCAAAATTCAGTTTCGACAGCAAAATTCAGTTTCGACAGTTAAGTTCAGTTTCGACAGTTAAGTTCAGTTTCGACAGTTAGGTTCAGAGATGAGCGGCTGATGTATTTTACATCTAGCACTTTATGGTTATGTATTTTACGTCATGTATTGGAGATGCTATTAGAATTCCACTCAGGTTAACGTTGTTCATTGTCTCTCTTGTCCTGCTTCAGCCTCGGCGTCGTACAACTCACCGGAGCTGCTCCAACGACAAAACCCTCCATCACAGCGGAGCAGTACCTCGGGCTCCATCTCCAGACGCCTAAGATCTTCTTCCCCTCCTCCGACAGCAAAGTCAGCCCGAGCATCCTCACCGGCCAACCCAATCACGCTGAGATCGACATGGCTTCGCCAAAGAGGTTGTACACTTGTTGCATCTCTTTTTTACTCTACATGTTATATATATTGTCCACTGAGCACACGGATTTGTTCCTTTAGTGTCTCCTTGAAAGAAAAAACGTAGGAATTTTAATTTTCACTTGTCCTCCTTTTCAAATTCCTATTCATGAAGCACAAGACTAAGAGATAGTAGCATAATAGCATTATAACCGTACATTTTCTTGTGGTTTGACTTAATCTCACCATGCTTCTTTGCATCCTGTGATCTTCCAATTGTTGTGAATCAAACATCCAGATTGGCAGAAATCCTGTGTTTTTAAATTCTCTGTTTTGCACGTGCATTTCTATCCTATTCCTGTCTATTTCCTATCCCTGCATTGTTGGAATCCTCCAATTCAAATGAGCCCTTACAGAATTACTTCTCTTACAGATAGTTGTCAAAGAAAACCTTGCGTGGTTTGTCTCGCTCCTGCTGCGCCGTCGTCCACCCCAGCTCAGCTGCTCCAATGACAGAAGGGTCCAGCACAGCAGGGATCCGGCCTCCAGACTGTCTTTCGCTGCCTCAGATCTTCTTCCCCGTCGCTGGCAGCCATGAAAACTGCATTACCATCATCAACCGAGCAGATGACCTCGAGGACTACACGGGTCCACAAGAGAGGTCGCACTCTTTCGTGTCTGCTTACGTTATGCATCGCTTAATATTACATGCTACTTTATCGTCATGTTCACCGATTAGACTCTGAGTCAGCTCCAAACTAATGGTCAAACTTGGGTTTTTAAATGGTTGTGGGGTACATATCGGGGCCGCTATCAATAGTATCTATCTACTATCTGGTTAATCTCCGGTGTCTACTATGAGTTTCATGTTGGGTGGGAAACAAATAGTAAAGAAGCCATTATCTGTATTTTTTAACTGAAGCCATTATCTGCCTGCTATTATTGGTTTTGGGTCTATCCACAGGTTGCTACCATCACTCTGGATTTCTGCATGCACTCCTTACATAATCTCACTATGTTATATTCATATGCATGACAGTTATTGTAAACAATGGAACTGAACATGTAGAGCAAAAGAGACGAGCCTTGCGTGGCAATAAAATTTCATGCAGACGTTGCTCCATGGTAGGCGCAAAGGCAGCCCCCCCTCCACGCATTTCGGATTGTAATCGAGAGGAAGATATCTGATCTGAGGGGGATTCAGAAGGAGAAGACAACTCCTATTTACCCCCTGAGGTCTTCGCTCTAACTTGGCATGCTGATGTTGGTTATATCATGCATATGGTGTCTTGCATTGCTTACTTTATACATCAAATATGTCATCTGCTTAGTTTAGACATCCTTTGTGCTAATGCCATCTGTTTAGTTTATTCATCGTTTATGTGAATTATGCAACGCCATCTTGTTTAGCCAGGCATCATATATGTGAATTTTGCAATGCCATCCTGCTTAGCCAGTCATCTTATATGTAAATTATATCAGGCCATCCTTTTTTTTCATTACATATTACATTTGTCAACAATGTTAGTACATTCAACTGCTCTTCGTGTGCATCAGCCATTTGACACGGTGATGGCAAATTCTGGAGTGAAAACAAGGTCTTCAGAGCAGACTATGCTATCTGACGAAGCGCATATCTCGCTGGTTACGGATAGCTCCTCAGAGGAGGATTCAGAGACAGATGACCAGTCCCATCCCCCCCCCCCCCCGAGGTGTATGCTCTAACTTGCCAGGGTTATGTTGCTCATATCGTGCGTATGGTGTCTCGCATTTCTATGTCATTTGATTAGTTTAGACATGCTTTGTATGAATGCCACCTGTTCAGTGTCTAATTACCATATATGTGAATTATGCATTGCCATCTTGTTGCAAGACATTATATATGTGAATTATACAATGCTATCTTGTTGCGAAGGCATTATATATGTGAATTATGCAATGCCATGCTGTTTAGCCAATCATCATGTATGTGAATTATATCATGCTATCATTTTTTTGTATTACGTGTTCCATTTGTCGACAACGTTTGTATATTCAACTACTCTTCCTGTGCATCAGCCATTTGAAGCGGTGATGGAAGTATCTAGAGTGAAAACAAGGTATTCAGAGCAGACAATGCTACCTGCTGAAGCAGACATCTTGCTGGTTACAGAGAGCTCCTCAGAGGAGGATTCAGAGACTGATGACCAGTCCTATTTCCCCCCTGAGGTCTATGCTCAAACTTAGCAGGGTTATATTACCCATGTCATGCATGTTGTCTTGCATTGCTTAGTTTTTACATCATATATGGATTGCCATCTGCTTACTTGCTTACTATATAAATCATATATTTGAATTATATCATGCCATCATGTTTACATAGTACATACACATCATCTATCTGAATTATGGCATGGCAACCCATTTAATAAAGACATCATATAGTTATATCATCTCATCATGTTTAGTGTTTACAGTCATCATATTTTGAATTATGGCATTCTCTCCGTGAATGTATGTGAATTATGGCATGCCAACCTATTTAATAAACACATTATATAGTTATGTCATGTCATCCTGTTTACATAGTCTCATATTTTGAACTATGTCTTTCCATCTTTTTTAGTTAGCCATCATAATGTGAAATTGTGTCATGCTATCCTGTTTAGTTAGCCATCATATATGTGAAATTGTGTCATGCTATCATGTTTGGTTAGACAACATAAATATGAATTATTTCATGCCCTCTTTTATTCCCCACTATCCATTGCACCTGTCTATCATACAATGTCTATACTTTCAATTACTTTTCTTGTTTATCAGCCATTTGAATTGGAGAGCGTGATGGCGGTATCTAAGGGAGTAACAACACGGTCTTCAGAAAAGATAGTGCTACCAGTTGATGCAGATAGAACCACGGTTGTACTTGCCCAAGGACCAGATCCACCACACATAACCCAGACTCTCGCAGATTGTACCCCTACCCAGTTGGACAGAGAACCAGCTACACCCCTTCTAACCCCAACCCCGGCAGATAGTAACCCAGTTCCAGTTGACACAGCACCGTCTCCACCACAGAGCACCCAAACACGAGCAGTTAGTAAGGGAACTGCAGTGCCCAAAGCACGAGGACCACCACTCCGAATCCCAACTCAACGCTTAAAGGAGAAGAAGATTTGTTCTCAGGTCAGGTTCTGTAGCTATAGTTCATACTCCGTTGCTCTTGCATTACTGTATTTACTCATACCAACTATTTTCAAATTTGAAGGATGGAATTGAAACTCCAATGGCGCAACAGGTATGTTTTAAACCTGTTACTTTAACTGGTTTGCTGTTGTAACCTGCTCTATGTTGATTTCAGTTTCAATTGATAAACAGTTAGTTCTCATGTCATGCACATTACAAGTGTTGTTATTGCTCTATAGTTACCCACACTTATATTCTATCTATTCTGCTTTGTCTTGAACAAATATTATTTGAACTGTGTCTCTATCTTGATTTGGCAACAAAAACTAGAATGATATAGACCATAAAGTGACCATGGTACATGGATATATGTTTGTTTCATGTCGTTATCATGTCCACTTTACTACTGAACTCATTTACCAAAATGAGTTTCATATACAACATGGTAAACATGTGATGTGTCTGCTTGTTTCTCTTTTAGAATGCGGACAAAATATTGGAGAACAGTACCGCGTTATCCAATGGTAAAGGGATTAATGCAGATAAGGTTCAAGATAGTGAGACATCCCTGTTGGTCTCCAAGAAAGCTGATAAAAACTATCTTGACGACAGTGAGGGAACCCAAAAGTCCTGTCTTGATGTAGTGTTCAAGTTACTGGCCACTACTGCTGGCACAAGCTCTTCGAATTCGCTGCCTGAATCAGTTCTTCTTCTTGAGTCTCAACTTCAAGTTGAAAGACATCGATCAGATGTGCTGTGACAGGAAGCTGAAGGACTGAGGAAGTCCCTGCAGAATTCAGATGCATATTTTCTGGTGCAACAGCAAGCGTTGGAGGATTTAAGCGCCAAACAAGAGAAAGTTAATAAGCTTGCTAAGCATCTTGCCAGCATTATGGGTACCCAGGATATTGTTTCTTGAGATCTTCTGAAGTGGTTTCAGTTCTGGATTTGTTTTGCTGCGGCGTTTATTTGCGCTGGTCGCCAACTTTGACAACCAGTGTATATGATATGCTGCTTTGTTCCCTATATTTGCACTAGTGGCGAACTTTGATGCCCAGTGGATGTAATATGTGTAATAGCCGTGATAGCCTAGCGTTAGTTGCTTGCTTATTTATTTCCTTGTTGTCTTGTTTATTTGTTTGCTTGTAATCATTGCAGTTCTTTTTCCGCGGTTAGCTAGTGGCTGCAATAACCTTAAAACTAGGCCACAATAATCATGGGCTAATATTTACTGTAGTGACACTGGGCCTCCTACTGGCCGTAGAAACAGTGGGCCTTCTACGGGCCTTAGAAAAAATGGGACTTCTACGGGCCGTAGAAACAATGGGCCTTCTGCGGGCCGTATCATCAATGGGCCTTATACGGGCCGTATGATCGATTGGCCAAACATGGGCCAAACAGACCGCATTATGGCCGTAAACGGGCTAGAGTAGGAATCGTCCATTCATGGGCCGACCATAACGGGCCATCGTTAATAGGCCGTATTTGATGACGCTATGAAAACGGCCCAACGTATTAACGGACCACAAACGGGCCGACTGTAACGACGGGCTGAATTTGGCCCACAAGCAGAAAATGACAGTAACGGGCCGTAAGTAACCGAATGCTGGAAATGAGCCCAAGAATAAATGGGCTCTGAGAAGGCCGAAAGATAACATGGGCTGGAAACGGCCCAACGGAATAACGGGCCGTTAATGAGTATAAAGTGATACACTGTTCATTACGGGCCAGTTTCACCACGGGCCGTTAATAGGCCAAGAGTTACATAGGGCCTCATATGGGCCGAAAGACGTCATGGGCCATACATGTGCCAGAAGTGAAAACGGGCTGGAATCATATTGGATGGCCCAGATGACGCTACTGGGCCTAATTCGGATAGGGCGTAACGGGCCTTGGGTTAGCGGGCTGTAAATGGGATATATGCGAACATGCCGTTAACAGGCTTTCCATGGGCCGGCCCGCCAGCTTTTGACCAAGTCAAACGGGCCGGCCTTTTCACAGGAATGGGCCTCTGTTGGGCCGTGCCACGTGTCGACGTATCATAGGCGCCTTCCTTCCAATGAGTGGATGGCATCTGTCCCAATGATGAGCCGACACGTGTTTCCTCCAGCCAATGATGATTTTACACGTGGAAAATCCCCATTGGTCGGGGCTGTTAACAGGTTATCGGATCCAAAACCTGACCCGATAGCTTAACGGCGTTCCGTTACGGTGGATGCCACGTGTCGGTCACCCTTGACGAAAGCACTTCTGTGACGCGCGATTTATCGTCATGGAAGTGGACACTTCCGTGATGATAATTTTGGTAATGTCATGGAACACTTCTACGACAGCACGTATCATCACGGAAGTGTATGAATCTGTCATAAATTTGTCATGGAACACTTCCGTGATGATGATAATCTTGATTCTGTCATAAATTTGTCATGGATGTACATGCATGACAAAAAACGCGACCTGCTGTGACAAACACGTATCATCACAAAAGTGTATTTTTTTGTAGCGTGAGTAGGGCAATTGCGAATCATCAATTTCATTCTTTCCCAAGATTGGGCAACATGCTCATGATCAAGTTGTTTAAAATTCATAATATCGTTCCTAAGAGAGATGATCTTAGCGGGAGGAAAATACTTAGAGATAAAAACATCTTTGCACTTATTCCATGAATCAATACTATTCTTAGGCAAAGACGAAAACCAAACTTTAGCACGGTCTCTAAGTGAAAACGGAAATAACTTCAATTTAAAAATATCATTATCCGTATCTTTCATCTTTTGCATCTCACACAAATCAACAAAGTTGTTTAGATGGGTAGCGGCATCTTCACTAGGAAGGCCAGAAAAATGATCTTTCATAACAAGATTCAGCAAAGCAGCATTGATTTCACAAGATTCAGCATCATTAAGAGGAGCAATCGGAGTACTAAGGAAATCATTATTATTGGTATTGGAAAAATCACACAATTTGGTATTATCTTGCGCCAACGCGACAAACAATCCACACACAAGCAAACAAAAAGGCAAGCGAAAAAGAGAGGAGATTGGGAAAGAGAGGGCGAATAAAACGGCAAGGGTGAAGTGGGGGAGAGGAAAACGAGAGGCAAATGGCAAATAATGTAATGCGAGGGAGATGAGTTTGTGATGGGTACTTGGTATGTCTTGACTTGAGCGAAGACCTCCCTGGCAACGGCGCCAGAAATCCTTCTTGCTACGTCTTGAGCTTGCGTTGGTTTTCCTTGAAGAGGAAAGGGTGATGCAGCACAGTAGCGTAAGTATTTCCCTCAGTTTTTTAGAACCAAGGTATCAATCCAGTAGGAGGCTCCTCAAAAGTCCCACGCACCTACACGAACAAACAAGAACTCGCAACCAACGGAATAAAGGGGTTGTCAATCCCTTCACGGCCACTTGCGAAAGTGAGATCTGATAGAGATAATATGATAAGATAATATTTTTGGTATTTTTGTGATATAGATTGGAAAGGTAAAAGATGCAAATAAAAGTAGATTGAAAGCTTATATGATAAAAGATAGACCCGGGGGCCATAGGTTTCACTAGTGGCTTCTCTCAAGATAGCATAAGTATTACGGTGGGTGAACAAATTACTGTCGAGCAATTGATAGAAAAGCGAATAATTATGAGATTATCTAGGCATGATCATGTATATAGGCATCACGTCCGTGACAACTAGACCGAAACGATTCTGCATCTACTACTATTACTCCACACATCGACCGCTATCCAGCATGCATCTAGAGTATTAAGTTCATAAAGAACAGAGTAACGCATTAAGAAAGATGACATGATGTAGAGGGATAAACTCATGCAATATGATATAAACCCCATCTTTTTATCCTCGATGGCAACAATACAATACGTGCCTTGCTGCCCCTGCTTTCACTGGGAAAGGACACCGCAAGATTGAACCCAAAGCTAAGCACTTCTCCCATTGCAAGAAAGATCAATCTAGTAGGCCAAACCAAACTGATAATTCGAAGAGACTTGCAAAGATAACTTAATCACACATAAAAGAATTCAGAGGAGATTCAAATATTTCTCATAGATAAACTTGATCATAAACCCACAATTCATCGGATCTCGACAAACACACCGCAAAAAGAGTTACATCGAATAGATCTCCAAGAAGATCGAGGAGAACTTTGTATTGAGATTCAAAGAGAGAGAAGAAGCCATCTAGCTAATAACTATGGACCCCAAGGTCTGTGGTAAACTACTCACAACTCATCGGAAGGGCTATGGTGTTGATGTAGAAGCCCTCCATGATCGATTCCCCCTCCGGCGGGGCGCCGGCGAAGGCTCCAAGATGGGATCTCGCGGATACAGAAGGTTACGGCGGTGGAAATAGTTTTTCGTGGTCGCTTCTGATGTTTTCGGAGTACATGGGTATATATAGGAGGAAGAAGTAGGTCGGTGGACGCTCGAGGGGCCCACGAGACAGGGGGGCGTGCCCTCCACCCTCGTGGCCGCCTCGTTTGTTTCTTGACTGGCACTCCAAGTCCTCTAGATCACGTTTGTTCCAAAAAGATCGCTCCCGAAAGTTTCATTCCGTTTGGACTCCGTTTGATATTCCTTTTCTGCGAAACACTGAAATAGGCAAAAAACAGCAATTCGGGCTGGGCCTTCGGTTAGTAGGTTAGTCCCAAAAATGATATAAAAGTGTAAAGTAAAGCCCGTAAACATCCAAAACAGGTAATATAATAGCATGGAACAATCAAAAATTATAGATACGTTGGAGACGTATCATAGAGCACCTTTATAATCACCTAGTTACGTTGTGACGTTTGGTAGCACACAAAGTGTTCTTCCGGTATTCGGGAGTTGCATAATCTCATAGTCATAGGAACATGTATAAGTCATGAAGAAAGGAATAGCAATATACTAAACGATCAAATGCTAAGCTAACGGAATGGGTCAAGTCAATCACATCATTCTCTAATGATGTGATCCCGTTAATCAAATAACTCATGTCTATGGCTAGGAAACTTAACCATCTTTGATTCAACGAGCTAGTCAAGTAGAGGCATACTAGTGACACTTAGTTTGTCTATGTATTCACACATGTACTAAGTTTCCGGTTAACACAATTCTAGCATGAATAATAAATATTTATCATGATATAAGGAAATATAAATAACAACTTTATTATTGCCTCTAGGGCATATTTCCTTCAGTTACTTGTATCTCCATAGAGTTCTTGGATTAGATTGTGCGTTTATTTTTTTATGTTGCGTCACACATTCCCCTTCATTCCATGCAAACAGTACATGGAAACCTTCTATTGTTTGCAATTGTACAAAAGACATCTTGTTCACGAGCAATTGTAGTGTTGATGTCTACCTCATATTATGAACACTTCTCATATGTACTATATGTGGGCAGTGTCGTACTCGTACTAACTCTAAATTGTGTCATCAACCCGGGTGTTAGAAGGGGGAGAGAGGGATTGGTGGAATAGTTCATTGTATTGCTTGAGCCTCGTGGGCATATATATATATAAGTACATGATCATCTTGGAGTACAAGGCAAGGTAGAATAATATCATACGTTATCCTAGCTTTCCTAATAATCACGATACTCAACATCCCCCCGCAGTCACAATGGTAGCGACGTAGACGGTGAGACTGGAGAAGAATCTGAAGGGAAGCCGACGGACACCCCCCCCCCATAGTCGTAACGGTCGATGCATCGCGGAGTCGTGGCTGGAGTGGAAACCGACGAGGTTTCTCAAGCAAGGCGGTAGCCCTTTGTGCCGTTTGTCGAGGTAGTCGAGAGCATAGGTGGTGTAGCCATAGTCGAGGTAGCCGTGCGAAGAACGCCTTGGTCGGTGTCAAGTCGGGGGTCGCCGGTGTCGAGGTAGTCGCCATGGAGCCGCGGAAGAAGAGCAGCGGCTAGAGAAGGAGCGCGGAGGCTGTGCTCGAAGTAGGCGATAATGAACCCGACAGCGTGACAAAGACCAGCGCGGATGGTGACGTTCTCGCCAAGGGAGGCGGCGCGGCGCATATCACGTGGAAGTCAACGCGCGTGGACGGCGGTGGACCGCGGTCCGCGGCGTTATGGCCCGAAGGGGCGACGCAACGTCAGCCCGTTGCTCGATCGGTGGAGGGGCGCACTGAACTCGGGGACAGGGCGGTGACGGCCGGCGTAGGTCAACGAGCGGGCCGACGCGCGGACGACAGCCGTGAGGGGCTGCCTGTCACGCGGGGCTGCCTGTCACGCGGGGCCGCCTGGTCGGTGAAGAGGCCGGTCGGTCGCGCCGGTGTCGGAGTGGAGGCGCACGATGGTCGACGGCGGCGGCGGGCGACGCAAACCGATCAAGCATAGATCGGAAAACCAAAAAGAAAAAACGCCGATTAAAACGACCGGCGAGAGAGCGAAAAAAACCCGGAGCAAGGGCTCGGAAAAAGACTCTCTAGGGTAGCCAGTCAACACGGCCGGCGGACGAACCCTAGGTACGGGCGGCGCGGCCCCCGGCGGCGGTCATGGAGGCCGACCGCCCCGGGGGCGGCGCGCGGGTGTGGAAGCGGCGGCGGCTAGGGTTTGAAACCCGGAAACTGATACCATGTTACAAGGGAGAGAGAGATTTAGTGAAATAGTTCATTGTATTGCTTCAGCCTCGTGGGCATCATTATCGCCTACTTCGACACCGGCATACATGATCATCTTGGAGTACAAGGCAAAGAATAATATCCTACGTTATCCTAGCTTTCCTAATAATCACGATACTCAACACCGGGAACGCAGATGATCAAACATTAAGAGCATTTATAGTCGAGCGCCTCAAACCCGCCTCATATGTTTGGGCGGATCGTCCGGTCACTGTTCAAACGGGCCTCAAACACCCGGGCCGACCGGCACCCCTCATACCCAGCTCAAATATGGGGTGGATATGGGGAGCCCAGGCGCGCATGGGCACACCCGCCACGTCGGACCCGACAGTCCGACCCCACCACAAATTGCACCAAATCCACCCCTAAGACCTGTCGGATCCATTTGCTATCTCCTCTCTTCTTCCGTCTCTGCGTTGTCCATCTCGCAGCTCCATCGCCGCGCGCGCTTCGCAGCCATTTCTAACCACTGTGCTGCAGCTTCGGAAGGGCAGTCTGCGGGCATGCCCGGGCGCGTCCGCGGACGAACAGGGGTTGGATTTGCCTGGTGCTGTGGATGCTCTTAACAGGACACAAAAATTTTCTCGTGAGAAAGAAAAACAAGATACGTTAGCTTATGCCAGCTGTAAAGGTGGTGGCAAGTGGCGATGACGTATGCGAGTAAAATCAGCCGAATTAACTTTCCACGCTGCTTGTGCAGACGCAGCTGAGAGCATGACGGGTGGGTCCTCCTGCCAGCGGCCCACGGGTCAGTGAGAAAGAGTTAGACTCGAGTAATATCGGCAAATTTGACAAATTTGACCTATAGACGAAATCAAATCACAGAATGAACTGTCCGTGAAACTATTTCACGCGGCTGACCCGTGGCGCCTAGCTCTCAGGCGCTGCACTAGTGCAACGCCCGGGAGCTAGGCTGCAACGCCTGGGAGCTAGGCGCTGCACTAGTGCAACGCCTAGGAGCTAGGCGCTACACTGTATAGTGTGGCGCCTAGCTCTCAGACGCTGCACACTGACTTAGTAATTTTCGGATCACACGGATGCGACGCTGGCCGTGTAGTGCCTAACTATGAGGCGTTGCACAGTGTAGTGTAGCGCCTTCGTTTCAGGCGTCACACAAAAAGGTCAGCCGCGTGAAATAGTTTCACGGATAGTTCAATTCAGAGAGCTGTGGCCCCCACTCCGTAACGGATTTTTCACCCCGGCCGTCCACAGAAACTGGCGACAGCGCGGTGTGAGGTAAAAAAACACCCGATGTGAAGGTGGGCGCTCCTTGTCAGTGAGAGAGGATGGCTGTAAATTCGGCGACTTCCCGCGCAAGGAAGCCGAAGTAACCGCCGTAAGACGGTGTGACATTTTCCGTGCGGTGCCCGTCTATAAGTTCCCCATCCGCGGAATATCCCACACGCAACACAACACACGCCGCAAGAGAGAGAGAGAGAGAGAGAGAGAGAGATGGAAGAGGAGGAGGTGGTGATGCCGCCGCCGCCGGTCCTGGTGGTCGACGAGGAGGGGGTGTACCCGCCGCCAGTCGTGGTGGTGGAGGAGGAGGAGGAGGTGGTGCAGCAGCCGCCGTTGGTGGAGGAGGAGGAGGTGGTGGTGCACCCACCACCGGTCCTGGTGGTGGTGGAGGAGGAGGTGGTGGTGCAGCCGCCGCCGCTGGTGGAGGAGGAGGAGATGGCGGTGCAGCCACCGCCGATGGTGGTGGAGGAGGAGGAGGTGGTGGTGCAGCCGCCGCCGGTGGTGGAGGAGGGGGAGGTGGTGGTGCAGCCGCCTCCGGTCCTGGTGGTGGAGGAGGAGGAGGTGGTGCAGCCGCCGCCGTTGGTGGGGGAGGAGGAGGTGGTGGTGCAGCCACCACCGGTGGCGGAGGAGGAGGCGGTGCTGCACATGGCGCATGCGTTGCTCCTGGCGCAGTGGGTGACGGCGACGCTGGCGCTCACGGCGCACTACAGGCACCGCGTCGCCACCAGGGTGGAGAACTACGTCCTCCCCCGCTGCCGGAGCGCCCGCGTGACGCTCCTCGAGGTCTCGGCGGTGCTGCTCCAGGAAGAGGAGCCCATCGAAGCAGCGGAGACCATCTACACCGACTTGCTCGAGGACGTGGCCCGCGGCATGAATCCGCTCCTCATCGGGCCCGCCGCCAACTTCGTCGACAACCTCTTCAACTGGCCCGGGCCGCTCGCGGCCGTCACCGACGCCGCCAGGGCCCTCGTCCACGACACCTTCTACGACCCAAGGCCGGAGCCGGATCAGGGCGGGCCACTCCAGGGGGCCCGTCGCGAGCTCTTGTACCTCTTCGATGTCGTCCACGCCAATGCCGGGAACCACTTCAGCGTCTACGCCGCGGCACTCGGTCCCGATACCCTCCCCGGCGGCGAAGGCGCGTACAATCTCTGGTTCGGTAACCACCTCCACGGCGACGCCCAGGCAAGGGAGGCGCTGCAGAGGCTGGACGTCGCCGTCGAGAGGAGCCTTGCGGCTGACCTCGCCGTCCGTCTCTCCGGGATCATGCCCGCGTCGCGGGTGCGACCCGGGGCCGGGCCGCTCATGCCGACGGCGGCGCTGAGGCTGCAGCAGACCATCGACGCTGTCGACGACGTGCTGGAAGTGCTGCTCGACATGCAAGACACCTTGCTGCAGGTGGAGCAGGCCGTGCTCAACATCACCGGTGGCCAGGACGATCCTCCTCCGCCTCCATGATCGACTCGACCAGGCGCGATGCGGGCTCGGCGCTTCCGCCTCCATGATCCCGCAACTCCAAGCTCTCCATCGCCAAGTTCGAACGCATCCGCAAGCAACGCGCCTAGTAGTAAGTGTCGAGCAACTCCAAGCTCTCTCGTCTAGCTTGTTCGTCCCCTGCGGGTTCTGTTGGATTCCGATCGAGACTAGCTACCTTCGATTCGTTCGTTCGATGACCGTACGCTGTTTTGTGTTTCTGATGAGTTTCTTCAGAGATGTTAGACGCATGCATGCATATGTGCGAACGTGTGATTTTGGCTGGCTTGGTAATGGAATATGGAGTAGCACTACTTGGCTATGTTCTGGGAAGTTAATTTTGCAGGCTCTGTTTCGTTATTTCCAGCCGATGCGATTGCAATGTGTGTTGCATGCTACTTGCTGCAGTGGTGATATCTTTTGTGGATCGTCTAGGGATCTTGTCTACTGTAATCTTGAGCACATAGCCATTGCATGCTCTATATGTTGTTTCTGTTGCATACTTCCACTGGTGAATATGGATCAACTGCCCAAATTGGATTGACTGTTAATGAATTCAAGCTGTACTATAGCAGCTGTTTTGGGAACTTCTGATCTTTTTGTTGTTGCTGAAGAATTAAATCTGCAAATGATTACTAGCATGCTCAGTCAAATGCAGCTTGAGTTTTGAGTGTCAACTAGCATACTGTACCTACATATTATGCTTATATGCTTGAAATATTATGTGAACAATGGAATATCTAGTTGAAGAGGTAGGTTTAGGGTTTTGCGTGGGTGGCTAACATCCAGCCTCACGTCTCTTTATATAGATGATCATAATACAATTATATACGTATACAAATACGTGTACATGTACAATATGCTAGACCCTATTTTACATGTCCCCTCAATCTGAACTACATACAAGATTCAGATTGGTTCTAAAACGGTCTAGCATCTGTCGAGTAGCGGGTTTAGTAAATACATCCGCTAGCTAATCATCAGTTGAGATAAACCTGACTTCTAGCTTACCAACAGCTACTCGTTCCCTCACAAAGTGGAAATCAATCTCAATGTGTTTGGTCTGAGCATGAAACACTGGATTCGCCGTCAAGTAAGTTGCCCCTAAGTTATCACACCACAATATGGGTGTGCGCTGCCGTGTGACTCCAAGTTCTGTGAGAACTGTGTCTATCCAAATGGCTTCAGCCGCGCCATTGGCCAATGCCTTATACTCTGCCCCGGTGCTAGACCTCGAGACTGTAAGCTGCTTCTTGGAACTCCAAGATATAAGATTGGGTCCAACAAATATAGCGAAGCCACCAGTAGAACGCCTGTCATCAACACAGCCTGCCCAGTCTGCATCGGTGAATATATTGACTCTAGTAAATCTGGACTTACGAATCCGTAGTCCCGTGTCTAGCGTACCTTTGACATACCTCAGAATACGCTTAACTGCTTCCCAATGAACCTTCGTAGGCTGAGACAGGAACTGGCACACTTTGTTCACGGCAAAGGAGATATCTGGACGAGTGAGCGTCAGATACTGAAGTGCTCCAACTACACTGCGATACCGCAAAGAGTCGTCAGTACTCAGCAATGCACCACTGTGACGCGAAAGGCTCTCGGATGTAGCAAGTGGAGTGGAAGTGGACTTGCAGTTCTCCATGTTGACGCGATGAAGGAGATCAAGTGCATACTTCTTCTGCGTCAATGTCATGCCCCCTGAATGAAAGGACGCTTCCAAACCAAGGAAGTACTCCAACCGGCCCAAGTCTTTGATGGGAAAACTCGCAGACAAGGACTGCACAAGGCGATCCACCACAGTAGGTGTAGAACCAGCAATCACAATATCATCAACATACACCAGCATGTATATCTGAATAGCACCATGTGAAAAGATGAACAGGGACGCATCTGCCTTGGAGGGAACAAAACCAAGCTGTGACACTCATACTCCAACATACTCCACTTGCAGCTCACAACATTAACACCAGGAGGCCGAGGCACCAACACCCATGTGTTCGTGTGACAAAGGGCTGCAAATTCCGCAGACATGGCGGCACGCCAAGCCGGTTCACCAAGAGCATCACGATGAGAAGTGGGTGCGGCAAAGAATGCACGCCGACGAGTGTCATACCGCACCGTGCCATCCGTGTATGTCTTGGCCTTACGCGTATGATCACGGTGACGAGTGACCATAGTGTGCCCGGGAGCTGCATCGTCGGTAGATGGTGGCGGCGACGACGGAGACCCGACCAGTGGTGTCGCGGTTGAACCATTTTCAGCAACAGGCGACACGGGCCGGGGAGACGCGTCGGGTTGGGCCGAACCAGGCGACGGGGGGGAGCCAGGCGGGGACGGCAGCCCAGGGGACGCGGCTGGCGGCTCGGCGACGCCCGACGCAGGCAAGGCGGGCTGGGCCGACCCAGGTGAGACGGGGGACGCAGCGGGCAACCCAGTCGGGCCCGCGGTCGTGCCAGCGGGCGAGGCCGTAGACGCGCCAGCAGGCGAGGCCGACGAGGCAGCCTCGGGAGACGAGGCATGCACGTCGGGGCCATGCACGTCGATCACGCCGGCGGATGCAGGTGCAGCGACGGTTTCCTGGGAAGAAAGTAGAGCAGCATCTGCAGAAAACAAGTCAGGTGACAAATATGACAGGTCGTATTTCCGCACATGGACATCCGAAACCGATTCATTGGATGGAAAAGTGAGGGCGTGCTCAATAGAAGCAATATCAACCGAGACACCCGGGCTGGAGTAAGGGAAAACTGACTCGTCAAAAACAACATCACGAGAAATGTAGATCCTACCCGAGGTGCAATCAAGACACTTATAGACCTTATGCAGAGGAGTATAACCAAGGAAAACACACATCTTGGAGCGGAACTCCAGCTTGTGAGCATTATACTTGCGGAGGCTAGGCCAGCAAGCACACCCAAAAATCCTAAGAGAGGAATAACTGGGCTGAACATGAAATAGACGGAACAGGGGCGTGTCCTTGTTGAGAACCGGAGTGGGCATACGTTGATGAGATAACATGCCATAAGAAAGGCCTCATCCCAAAACCGGAGTGGGAGAGACGAATGCGCCAGTAAGGCGAGGCCGGTCTCGACCAAGTGACGGTGTTTGCGCTCGGCAATACCGTTCTGATGAGACATATGTGGACACGACACACGGTGGGAGATGCCCGTGCGTTGAAAGTAGCGATGAAGCTTGTGGTATTCACCACCCCAGTCGGACTGAACGGCCTTGATTTTGCACTCCAAAAGGCGTTCGACATGAGCCTGAAAGTTATAAAAGACTTGCTCAACATCAGACTTATGTTTAAGCAAATAAATCCAAGTGAAGCGCGTGTAGTCATCAACAAAACTAACATAATACTTGTACCCCCCCCCCCCAGACGCAATAGTGGGACCCCAAACATCTGAATTAATTAATTCAAGAGGTACAGTAGTGACATGATAAGACGTAGAATACGGTAGTTGATGACTCTTAGCACGCTAACATGCATCACACACTAATGATGAAGTATTTGAACTAGAACAAGGAAGGTCATGGCTCCGAACAATGGAGGTGACCACATTATTGGTAGGGTGACCTAGACGTTGATGCCATTGCGACGACGAAACGCGGACACTGGATGAAGCATGGCGAGATGACGAGGACGATGCATGAGCAAAGGGAATCGGGTAGACCCCCCCTTGACTTCTACCTTGAAGAATGACGCGCCTGGTTGCTTTGTTCTTAACAAAGAAAAGACGACGGTGAAACTCAACAAACACGTCATTATCACAAACAAGACGGTAGACAGAAAGGAGATGCTCTCTGATGTGTGGAACATGGATGATGTTGCGCAGTTTAAGAGATGAACCGGGTAAACGGGAATGACCAATGTGTGAAATAGACAAACCTGCACCATTGGCCACCTGAACCTGGTCCTTGCCATCATAGCGCTCGTGAACCTGGAGGCGTTCCAGATCACTCGTCAGGTGATCCGTAGCCCCGGTGTCCAGTACTCAAGGATAGTCGATGGTGTTGGTGGAGGCCGAGTTGGCGGAGCGAGTGTTGTGGTCCTAGTCATAGCGCTTGCGACACTCATCGGCCTCATGCCCCCAGTTTTTGCAAATTTGACACCGGGGGCGCGAGCGATTGTTGAGACGGCCACCACCACCGCCGTTGTTGCCACTGTTACCCCCGCCACTTTGCCGGCCATTGCCGGTGTAGGAGGGGTTGCGGTCGCGGCCACCGTTGGGGCCGCCGTTGCCGCCTTGGTGGACGTGCCCGGGCTGGCCGTTGCCATCGGCTGAACGACCCCCACCCTGGGAGGGGTAGGGCTCCGAGTAGACAGCACGTCCGCCCTGGCCGTAGGAGCCCGAGCAAGTCACGGCGTTGGCGGAGGGAGTCCACCCCTCCGACGTACTCTGCTGAGCCTGCAACGCTTCGAACGACAAGACGAGCGAGTAGAAGCTGGAGTAGGGCATAGGTGCGTTACTCACACCCAGGGAGGCGGCGATGGAGTTGTAGGCGGAGCCGAGTCCCGTGAGGATGTGATCAATGAGCTCATCATCACGAATCGGAGAGCCGGCGGCAGCCATGGTGTCGGCAAGGGCCTTCATCTTGTGCATGTACTCAGGCACGGACATCTCCTCCTTCCTCAGCGTCTGAAGTTGACGCCGGATGTGACGGACGTTGGCGCGGCTCTGCACGCCGTACATGGCACCGACGGCCGTCCATACCGCCTGCACCGTCTCGCAGCTGATGAGCTGACAGGCGATGTCCTCCTCCATGGAGGTGAGAAGGAGGCCCTTGACCTTCTGGTCCTGAGTCCACCAATGGTGGTACGCCGGATTAGCGGCGGTCGTCGCGGCATCGCCAGTCCCCACGGCGATGGTCTTGTCGGGTGCCGCCGCGGTGCTGTCGAGGTAGCCATGAAGGTTGGCGCCGGCTAAGACGGTGCCGGCGATGCCCCCCACAGCATGAAGTTGTGGCGGCCAAGACGGACGGAGATCGCCGGAACGGCGAGTGCGGCGGGGACGGTGGCAGCCGCGGGCGAGGTGATGGTGCCGACGCTGTTGGAGAGCGAAAGGGCGGTGGACGACATCGCGGCGGCGGACTAGGGCGGCGCGCGGCGGCGGCGGCAGATGGATCGGGCGGCGGCGGCGTAGGGTTCGCGCGACGGCCCGGTGGCTATCTGATACCAAGTTGAAGAGGTAGGTTTAGGGTTTTGCGTGGGTGGCTAACATCCAGCCTCACGTCTCTTTATATAGATGATCATAATACAATTATATACATATACAAATACGTCTACATGTACAATATGCTAGACCCTATTTTACATATCTAACCGGGACGCACACAATCTTTGTCATCTTATGCTTACTTTGCTTATGATGGTCTGTGCTATACATAGAATTTATTTGTAACCAACGTGGAAAGATAGTCATGAATGTAGCAAAGTTTATAGCCAACATACTTCTTTTTGTTATCGTTTTGGGTGTCAACTAGACTACTGCCTACATATTATGCTTTATATGCTTGAAGTATTATGTGAACCAATGGAAAATTTAACCGGGACATATACAGTTTTGGTCATCTTAGGCCTAGTTTTTGCATAATTGTACTCTAATATACATAGAATTTCTTTGTTTCCAATGTGGAATGATAGTTGTGAATCTAGCAAAGTTTGTAGCCAGCATGCTTCTTAGAAGTGCTCCATTGGCAAGCCTTTCAGTTTTGAACAGGGGGGAATATATATATGGATTAGGAGTAGGCTTTTTTGGATGGATTTCGGTGTCTGCATGAAACTGTACTTTTGTGGACTACTATGTTGTACTGGTTATTTTTCTTCACTCGCATATAGTTTTACACTGAATTTTCATCTACATTGTCAGTTGGAAACTTGAGATCATAGAATTCCTTGGTGTTTTTTCCCCTCTTCTTCAATTCCAAATTGCACACTTCAATTGTTTATTAGGTTCCCAACATCACATTCTAGATTTGACCTTCGAGATTTCAGATTAAACATATTTCAATTTTTTTGAAAGGAATCAGAGAAGCAATCACATATTTCTTTAGCAATCATACAAGTATAGATACTTCCTTTTAAAACATACACATGTATTTTGATAAAAAAATATGATGCGCATTGACATGCTGTGACATTTTATCCTCTCAATACAACATCTGTCTACACCTACAATTTGATCACTACGCTATTGGCTTCCAAGTTGCGACTTCTTCCACCCTTCATTCATGTAATACAACATAGTCTCTTTCTTTTAGTCAGACCTTCTGAATCCTGTGTAAAAGTGAGTTTTCCTGTTAGAGAAAAAACAAGAAACAAGAAAGGTTTTATCATATTGCCGATAGACGCATGGATGTGCAAACCTGTGATTTTTTTATTTTATTTTTGAGGATGGCAAACCTGTGATTCTGGCTGGCTTGATCATGTTCAGTACGATGATGAACTCTGCAGAGTGCAGACGTAATGGAGTTACTACTTGCTCTGTTTTCAGAAGTTAATTTTGCAGGCTCCGTTTCAGTTCCAGCCGATGCAATTGCAATGTGGTTGCCCCTAAGTTCTTACTCGCTGTGTTCAATTAGTTGTGGTGTCTTTCGTTGCCCTGAGATCTTGTCTACTGTAGTCTTGAGAACATAGCCATTGCTCTATATATGTTCTTGTCTCCCTTGCATGCTTCTATTGATTGGGAACTTCTGATCTTTTTTTTTGTCATTGAAGAATTAAAGCTGCAAATGATTACTTGCATGCTCAGTCAAATGTAGATTGAGTTTTGGGTGTGAACTACCCTACTGCCTACATATTATGCTTATATGCTTGAAGTATTTTGTGAACAATGGAAAATCTAACCAGGACGCATACAATCTTGGTCATCTTAGGCTTAGTTTGCGCATAGTGTACTGTACTATACATAGAATTTATTTGTAACCACTGTGGAAATATAGTGACCAATGTAGCAAAGTAGGCCGAGGGCACCCCTTTTTTCAAAAAAAAAAAAACAAATGTAGCAAAGTTTATAGCCAACATACTTCTTTTTTTTCTCGAATACGCACAAGCATGTGTATCATATATTGATAGAAGAAAGGGTGAAGAGACCCATCCACAGTTTGAGTACAATGCCAAAAGGCAAAACACACCACGCTAATTAATCCCTGGGATTAGAACCACACCTACTACAAACGAGAATGAGAGAACTTGCCTTGCCCTATCCCTAGCCAAGAAAGCAAAGAAGACGGGGCACCGAGCAAACATGCCGCGTCACTACCGTTGCAAGCAACATCCAAGCCACACCGACGACTACAGAACTAACTAGATCGACGTACCTCCCACCACTAGTGCCTAGAAGAGCCGGCTGGTGGATGGTAGGACCTAGCTGGGCCTGAAGAAGAAGACGCGCAGGATGCGCCGCGATGGCATACATAGCGCCCTAGAGGCCCACGTCCCAAGGGGCAACCCACACCAAAAGCAAGACCCTCCAAACTCTAGCTCCGAGGACTCCGCGAGCAGCCAAGGCGGTGCCTTCATGAAGGTACGACGCCGTGACGACGCCGCCGCCTGTTCCGGAGGGCCGGAACAAGGGTTTCCCCCGGCGCTCGAGAAGGGACATGATCAGGACCATGGCAGCACCCCCAAGAAGGAAACGGCACCCACAGGCGTCGTCGCTGCCAGCATCGGCAAGCCCTGCGGAGATTTCGCCCCGTCCATGAACAAAGTCCAAACCACCGGAGCCACGACCAGGGAGCAGATTGCCGGGTGAGTTCACCGCTACAGGAAGGCGAGAGACACTCATCAACGTTGCAGAGAGGTGACACCGGACGCCGCCGGCCTCCCCTCCACCAACAGCGACCACGACCGGCCGTCCTCATAGTATGAGGCGGATCCGTCGGACCACCACCCAGAGCCGCCGCTCTGGCATCCGGAATCCACAGCAGGCCGCGTAGCCTACCGGAATCCCACCGCCGGGCGCGCCGACCGTCGGACAGAGCCAACCTTGAGCATCGCCGGCACCACGCCACCACCACCAACCATCCTCAACCACGCCGGAGAAGGGAGCAACCCAGGCGCGCAACCACCACCGCTCGGGGCCGCCGGCCGGCGCCCGAGCCCACACCACCCGGAGGAAACCGGATCTGGGCCGGATGCCCGAGATCCGTCGCCACCAGCCGCCAAGGCCGCCCCCATGCTGCCCCTGCAGCCGTGGCGGCACAGCCACCGCCGGAGTCCCCTGGGGCCGCCGCCCCAGCATCCCGCATCCGCCGCGCCGTCGGACGCCCAGGGGCACCGTCGCGCCGCAGCCGGAGGCCTCCTCGCGAGGAACGGAGGCGAGCCCGCCACCGCCGTCAGCCAAGCGAGCTTCGCTCGCCGGCCTCCTCCGGCGGCGGCGGGGAGAGCAGAGGAGAGGAGAGTCGGGGGCGGCGGCGGCTAGGGTTTGCCCGAGCCGCCCCCTGGATGCAGCGCGGGCGACGGGGAAAGGCCAACATACTTCTTAGAAGTGCTTCGTTGGCATGCATTTTGTTAGAGTACACTGTATATACGCCGTACTACATCTGTATTTAGTCAACCTCTGTACGTGTGAGTGCGTGTGATCGTGGGACACGATCAGCATGTAGTGGCGCACGATCGCCTCGGCTGTGGCCTCCTGTAATCTGTATATTACCCCCAGCCGATGAGCCAATTGATGTGCGTTGAGTCTCATTCCTTCTTACCTCTCAAACATGGTATCAGATACCCTTGACCCGATCAATCCCTTTGCTCCGGTCACTGATCCCTCTTCCGCTGCCATGGGCGATGCTCCTCCTCCTCCTGCACCTGACGGCTCTGCTGCTCCCGTCGCCCCTGTCCCACCTCCTCATGTGATCCTGCCCGCCGTGCCGGTCGCCGCTTCGCCACCAACCGCCGTCGCGCCTCCAGTCACTGCTCTCCCTTCGTCGGTCTTGCAGACGATCGACATCCGCAGGCACGTGCCTGTCACTCTGGATCTCTTCGCCGGCAACTACGCGCAGTGGCGCCGTCACTTCGACACGGTCATCGGCATGTTCGGGCTGCGCGACCACGTCGATGCCGACGCCGTCCAGCGCCCCGATGATCCCGAGTGGATGATGGCTGATCATGCCGTCCTTCACTGGCTCAACACCACTGTCGCGCCGGACCTCCTCGACGCCGTGATGCAAAACGAAGACATGGCGCTCACCGTGTGGGCGGCCATCGACGGCATCTTCCGCGACAATCAACTTGCCCGCGCCATCTACGTCGACGCCGAGTACCACGCCGTCGTGCAAGGCGACATGACCATCATGCAGTACTGCACGAAGTTCAAGTCGTACACCGACCAGCTGCGTGATCTCGGCCAGCCCGTGGACAACACTCAGCAACTCTTCCACCTCCTCCGCGGGCTCGGGCGCCAGTACCACGGGGCCATCACGCACCTCACGGCGCGGACACCACTTCCCTCGTTTCTTCAGGCGCGCTCCTTCCTCCTGCTTGAGGAACTTCGTGCCGAACAGAGTGCGCGCCAGCAGGGGGCGCACGCCCTGGTCGCCGGGCGCGGCGTGGGCGTTCCCCCTCTGCCCCCAACTCCGACACCGACGCCGTCCCCGCCCACCTCCGACAACGGCGCCTCCCGTGGACGTGGCCGCCAGCGCCGCCGTGGTCGTGGTGGTGGCGGCGGCCCTCCCTCGGCTCCGCCTGGCGTCCCACGCCCGGGCGGTCTTCCTGCTCCTGCTCCGGGGTCCAACTCCTGGACTGGGCTTGTGCAAGCCTGGCCCATGCCGTGGCGTGCTTGGCCCCCGCCCCGGCACTCCACACCAGCAGGCGATGTTCGCTGCTCCTCATGCTCCAGCCCCGTGCGCATACAACTACGGCTACGGCTACTCTCCGCCACCTCCAGGCTATGCCGCACCGCCTCCGTACGGCGCCCCTGGTGCACCGGTCGCGCCGTACCAGCCCCTGGACATGGCCTCGCTGCAGGCTGCTCTTCACAGCGCCACCGCCGGGCCGTCTTCCTCTGGTGGTTCCTCGGACTGGTATATGGATTC